>NC_134402.1:291067482-291371232 GCF_038048845.1 Mixophyes fleayi
GTTGTACAATCTCGGTCGGAGCCGTGCAGGTAAACGAGAGCCAAAAGAGAAGACAGAGCCAGAGCCGAAGATAGCCAGGGTCAAAACAAGAGTTCCAAGGTATGCCAAAAGGAGTTTCCAAGGGCAAAGTCTGGAGAACTGAGTCAAAAGCCAAAGGGACAGTCAAGATACTGGAATACAGATATAGGCGCTGGAGCAAAGGGGAACCCTGATACTCTGGCACCAGGAGGGTGCCAGAGCCTCCTATAAATAGTCAGTGATAGCCTCTCATTGGTGGCAGTGTAGTCGGCGGTCAGAATCAGCTGACCGCCGACAGGAAGCAGAGCCGAGAGTCCCTTTGCCTAGCAACGAGAATGCCGTGACTCTGCGCATGCACCGCCACCAGGTAAGGCTACGCCCATTACTATTCAGAGCAGGAAGGCGTCCTTCCCGCGGCACTTCCTACACAGAGTAGCTCTAGCAGATAGGAGTCTGGGACGAGAGTCTGCGCTGGATTACGGAACTGGAATTCACTGTGGTAGTAATCTGGAACCGTTTGTGGAGAACTCAACCCTGGCACCTGTAACCAGGCACATGGCTACTGGGAGCTCAGAAGATGTAATGCACGGAAACTCAGAGCAGAATAAGCTAGAACTGGAAACCGGAGCTCAAAACTCAGAAGTGAGACAAAGAGTGGAGAACCCATGACTGCAAATCAGCCACACAACCATCAAATCAAAACGGCAGAAAAGGCTGCACATACTATTTATATGCATCAGATTTCCATCTCCTCAACTGTTGAATACTCAGATCGGAAGCTCCAGCAATGGTCACTGATGTAGCCATCAGAATCCTATAGGAATGTGTGGTAAAACACAGACTATCCAAACCCAGCAGCTCCAATGTTTCTTTGAGGATGACAGAAAACTGGTACTTAGAAAGTGGGGAAAGATCCCGTTGAACCAACAATGAACCCTTCCCCTGTGGCCAGACCCAGGCATAGTCCTGTACAATAGTAACAGGGCAAATCAAAACATTCTTGTGAGGATGCAGTGTAACCCAACACCCCTTGACAAACAAGTCCAACTTAGATTGCTGGACCTTACAGATGACAGATTGTCAGAAATAACCTCGTATTTGGCAAGCATTCTGGAGGACAGGACAACTTGGAGGGGGCAAGAAGCTTGCTAACCCTGTGTCACACATCGGGGTCTTAGCCCCATTTACCATGCCCATTGGTGTCATCTGACAGCCAACCGGGCTTCTCCTGGTCACTTGTGGTATTCCTGAGCTCTATATCATCATTTGTAAACAAACACTGATCTAAAGGTACAATCAGTCCCTGGAGTACTGACTTTGCCCTTATCTACCTCTCCAGGTCTTTGGGAGCTCTGTGTCCGCCAACAGCGGATTGACAGTGATTTAGGATCACTGCCTTACTGGTAGCCTCAAAGGAGAGAGGGGGAGAAGCTTGGATGCATAGACAGCAGTCCCTGAAAGTGACTAGAATACTGGTAAGGTGTTTAATACCGTGTGCATTGTCTGTGCCAGACTGTAGTGTTATTTGTTGCAAATTATTTAATAAATATGTTTATTGCTGTTTGGTGCTACCATATTGTTAAATAAACATATTAATTTTATTTCGGATATTTGCCTGGGTGATTTTGAACATTGGATAGGTACCTGGAAGCCCAGCTGTGTGGCACAGAAGGTTACATTAAACCTGGTATCATCACAATTGGTGGCAAGCAGTGGGATCGTCTAGTCCAAGTTAGGCAAGCTGGGTAGAGCTGCAGGGGAACACACACGGGGTGTGGTCAAGGGCTCTGCGAATATCTGAAGCACCACACTACAGTCTGTGGCATAGTTGCTTGGGAACCAGTAACCAGTAGTTGGGAGCTGTAAAAGCATCCATGGGCGACAAGGGTACTGGCTCAGGGTCGGTGTGTTCACCCTTCGGGCAGTACAGAATAATGGGCCGTGTCCCACAAGGGGAATCCCAGAGAGGTGACCCTGGCATAAGGGCTAGGATTACAGTCCGCCTAGATGAGAAGTAAGTGTGGCACAAGAGAAGGCGATTGTACCGACTGGAGTAGAGTCCACATGCCCTCTCAGAGGTACTAAGTGAAGTGAGAGCAGGACAGAACCCTGCTGCAGATACTGTTCAGGGCCCAGAAGTCCTTTAAGCAGAGTGCATGGTAGTGGGTTCCAGCCCCACTGTGTATGAGAGTGGGTAGGAGTCCCACAACAAGTAGAGTCGGTCCCAGCCCCACAAAGTATGCTGCAGTGGGTCATAGTTCAACTGTGAGCAGAGTGGGTCCCAGCCCCACATCAATTACAGTGTGCATCAGCCCCACCATAAAGATGGCCCTGAAGAAGGGAAGAAAGGGTCATAGCAGTAACAGCGCAAGGACCAGCATAGATGGTGCACCCCATCATACCTTCAGGACCCAGAGTTGCCGATGCCCCTCAGAAATGAATGGGTCTGTTCGCCCTGGGAGCACTTCTACATGGTCTGGAATGAGGACAGCAGGTGGAAAGGCGTTGACAAGCAGGAAAAGTTGGGAATTCTGTTTGATGTGTTTGTACAATGTCAGACAGAGGCCAGAGGCTGGCACATGGTGAAATTGCCAGAGTGGAAAAAGGCACTGGAGTGGACAGCCCATAAGATGTTATAATTGGGACAAGAGATTTTAGCACTTAGTTCAGAAGTTCCAAGTCATCAGGGAAAGGAGGCTGATCTCAATCAGGTGGATGATAGGAAGCACCGCCTGCAACCCCTTCTTTCCTCAATGGGGGGAAGGTCACAGCAAAATTCTCAATTAGCAGCCTGAGCTATGTCACAACTGACCATTTGCGTGCTTGAAGCATGAGGACTTGGTAAGTGAATTTCAAACAGAAGCTGCCATGAATGCTATATTGGGGGGTACAAGCATCAAGCAGGTGAATGTCAGGATACACCAACTGCAAACCCTTCTCCTGTCCAAGGGAGAAGGACACAGAGTGAACAGAATAGAACCAGCAGGGAACACTTGCCCTGATAAGAAGGATATCAATAGTTGCAGCTTGTAAATGCATCTTTCATTTGGGGAAGAAGCCACATTGTCAGAGAGTGTGGAAGAGTTCCAGGTGGAGGACAGTACTGTCCTTACCCTGACATCTACGGCTGCCCAGCATGTTCAGGCAAGGGAGGATCCATGTGAAGTTAGACTGGCAGTGAAAAGAACAGAGAAGGCTCAGCATGTTGTCGCCACTGGGCCAGATGATGAGTTACATTGACGGGAAGGGAGTTGGAATGATCCTGTAACCTCCCTGCAGCCTACTGTAAACCTGGGTACCGCAACCGAGATTCAAACAGAGTTGCACCCAGGATATGGCACTGGTTTCCCCAATCCAATTAACACCCCTTCTGTGGAGGAAATGCTCCCTCCAGATGCACCAGAGGCGAAAGAGGTGAGCATGGGCAGTGAGAAGCCCTATATACTCCAACTCTTGTACCAGATTATTTGGGAAGGAGAACTCAGACCCAGATTTTTTGGATGACATTCTGCTGGGACCGTTCAATGTTTTGACTTTAAACAGTGGAGACTTGGCTTTTGAGGGGAGAGAGCTGACTGCAGGTCTGTTTACTCCACTGCAGCCAGCCATGACTTATTGGGTGGAAAGGTCTAGTGGAGAATGCTGTGCGGTAGCCTGTTTCCCCATATAGATTTGCTAGGGGTTGTGAGTTCTGTGGACACAGACCAGTGGAGAAAGAAAGGGGGCTTTTGGAGTTTGCCCCAGTGCTGCTCAGTGATTGCACTGGCTGAGGCTTGTGTAGTGCCACTGGACATATTGACATGTACTGTTTCCCTTGCCGCTTGTCCAATCAAGCAGGCCCTTCCACCATGGGATTTGTTTGGCCCAAATCCCTGGGTCACCGTTGGGGAACTCAGAAACTATAGACTGCGGACTACAATACCCCCGGACCCAAGTGACAATTTAGCGGTTCAATTCAGTGGCTTAGGCTAGAGACTTTGGACTTGGGTGAGGATGTTTGCTTGGGGCAAACCACAGTCACCTGGGAACCAGGAGTAAAAAGTGGGGGAGGCATGAAACAAGATATTAATATCACCTCAAACAGTCTTCACCACGTTTCTCACAAACTGTGGACTATAAAAACATTTACTTTTTCTAGCCCTCTGGTTCCCCATGTTTGTCAATCATATTTAAACTTGTATATATATTCTATTTGTAAGTAGTTAAAATGTCTGGAAGCATGGTTTTCTTATCTTGTAGACAAATTCATTGTTTCAGCCTAGACAAAAGGATTATTGTCCACCACTCCTTAGTGAACGTACATCACATTAGTGGGTCTCATGTGTTAAGATAGGAAATTAATTACTGATGACTGCATTGTATATTTAAATGTAACGTGTTATGTTTACTGGTAGCTTCAAAGGAGAGAGGGGGAGAAGCTTGGATGGATAGACAGCAATCCCTGAAAGTGACTAGGATACTGGTGAGGTGTTTTATACCCTGTACGTTGTCTGTGACAGACTGTAGTGTTATTTGTTGCGAGTTAATATTTAAATATGTTTATTGCTGTTGGTGCTACCATTTTTTTAGATAAACAATAACAGAACAACTCACTTTCTTTTCCTTAAGATAGTCTCTCAGTTCCAGGCTTCAGTTGTTTTCCTTGCTGACCCTGGCTCACTCTGCATTTTCCAAAATGCTCATCTTTCAGCAAGAATGCCTCATTAACCGTAGAGCTCATTTCTCTGCAAATACTCTGCATTCATTAAAGTGCTTATACCTCAGCAAGAATTTTGCATTTATCTAAGTGCTTATTACGCAGTAGCTTGGTGTTCTGCCGATATCACCAGTTCTGTAGCTGGGGCTAGCTCTGTATCTTAAGGGCTCATTTCCAGTTCGCTGAATCTGTATGTGGGTTCAGAATATGGCAACAAAATTGATAAAGGCTATGGAGTCATTAAGTTATGAGAAAAGGTTAGCGAGTTTAGGCTTGTTTACTTTAGAAAAGAGGCGTCTATGAGGGGCTATGATTATTATATACAAATACATTAAGGGTCAATACAGGGAACTTTCATGGAAACATTTTACCCCAAAGACTATAGACAGAACACACGGTCACACCTTAAGGTTAGCGGAGAGGGACATTCTCAACCAGCAGAGGAAGGGGTTCCTTATAGTAAGGGCAGTCAAAATATGTAACTCACTGCCAGGGAAGGTTTAAATGACAGATTCAATTGATATGTTTAAGAAAGGGTTAGACAAATTTCTAGCAGAAAAGGGTATCCAGGATTATTAATTGAAATGAGGGATAGGAGTGGATCCAGGGAGAAATAGGACTGCAATATTGGATCAGGAGGGATTTTTTCTGATTGAAACAGATTGTCGGTTGCTTCATTTAGATACATTTTAAATATAAGAGAGGGATCGCATGCAATCCAAAATAGGTAGAACTTGAGGGACTGGTGTCCTTTTTTCAAACTCATCAACTATGTTGCTATGTTACTATGTTACTTCAATTGTTTGATTTTGAGTTTTCTAGCGGATCTGACCACTGTGGTTTCCAGATGGACTCATCTTTTTATATGCTGATCTGATATTATTCTTCAGCGGGTTTGGAGGAATTTTTCTTCCGGAGGAGTGGTGGAAAAGATGCAGAGCAAGGTGAAATGAGTTGTTTCCTGATTTCTGCAGTCTATTGGTGGCATACGGATTAACCTGCGGATAAAATATTGCTTTCCACATCTCTATAGGCACGATGATGTGCACTCGTTAAAGGGGGGGTCTAGGCATTTTTATTGAGTGCATTTATGAGAGTTTGAGGAGGTTTTGTTAGGTCAATATGATGGCAGGTCTTGGTCCGTTACGGCACCTGGCATGGCTGGAATGCATTAGCATCCAAAGTCCTTTATCTGATGAGCGCACAGTTATGTTACTTAGCTGAAGAGTTAGCATCCCCTCGAAGTGTCAGGCTTTGGATTTGGCTACTGTCACCCTAGGAGGCAGGTTTGTTGATTGCGTTCCATGAGCCCAGAGGGGATGCGGGTCCTCTAAGGCTTGGTGTATATGGATACTCAGTTGTTGTAAGGGTGCGCCCTTGGGAGGAAAATGTCCCCAGTTAATTTAAATCGAGAGGGTAAGTGGCCCTAATTCTGATATGAAATAGAACTGGTTCTAACTGAGCTGCTAATACTTTCTTCAACACCATATGTTTTCTCATGTTAATAAATTTGACCTCTTATGTTGTGAAATTCTAGCGTATGTGGCCTTTATTTAATGATAAATACATGTCAAACCATAATGCAGGTGTTCTAAGGCGAACTCAGGGAGGACAGAAACCTGGCAAAGGTATTTAAATATTTAATGATAGTCATGGTTTTGGGGAGTCATGTCATAGTTAAACATCAAGGGCCTGATTCATTAGTGATCTTATCTACCATTTTTTGCTTATCTTAATCAAATCCATTCTGTGCATGGTCAGAAAAGGGAGATAAGAAGCAAAATCCACTGCGTAAGTGAAGAATTTCTTAAGTTAAGATGAAAATCCATCTTAACTTCACTCTTATCTCCCAGTTTCTTCTTAAAAATAAGCATCTTAACTTTTGCACAAGACAATGGGCTTGATTCATTAAGGATCTTAAATGAAGAGGATTCTTATTTCAGTCTCCTGGACAAAACCATGGTACATTGCAAGGGGTGCAAATGAGTGTTCTGTTTTGCACATAAGTTAAATACTGCCTGTTTTTTCATGTAGCACACAAATATTTGATAACTTATTTGTACACTGAAATTAAAAGTTGATATATGTGTGCTACATGAAAAAAAAGTCAGTATTTAACTTATGTGCAAAACAGAACACTCATTTGCACTCCTTGCAATGTAACATGGCTTTGTCCAGGAGACTGAAATAAGAATCCTCTTCATTTAAGATCCTTAATGAATCAGGCCCAACATCATTAATGAATCAGGCCCCAACTGTTAAGCATTTTCAAAAATCTACCTAATATTCTGTCAGTGTACTATTTGAAAGTATTTCTAAACACAACTTTAGCATAGAGTGGGTTTTACATTAGACACTACTATTTTATTTATCCATTTGCCAACTGGCCACAGTAGTTCTCCATTGGTCCAGTAGCTGTATAACACTGAGGTAACATAATTTCCCTTAATTTCTTAATAGCAGCCATGCAATTCTGAGCACCACAATTATTGTACCCAGGCTATCACTGCCCCTTCTATACCATCTTCAAGCATTCTTTGGGGCTGATGCATAATTTACTGCAAAATGGAAGTAATTTACTCTTAAAAAAACAGCAAGGAAAGCAAGCATATATTTGCCCATATGCTGAGCCATACGCATCTCTAGATGTGTCAACCTCTGTATCTGTAGCATATGCACCCAATTACTATAAGTCATAACCATCAACGATTATTTGGACCAACCCTATGGCAAATGCAAAAGATTTGCCAGCAAACAGGCGTATATGTATGTTTTGACAAGAGCCACATTTGCGCAAACGTGCCTTTACTGTATTGGGCCAATGTTAGAATAACTCTTCCCTCCCTTACTTGCCTCTCCAATCGCAGGAAAGCATAAGTGCCAGACACACAAAAGTCTGCATAAGTGCATATTCCCACTTCCTAGGCATGGGTAGAGCAATTTCATGCAATTTTCGCTTTGCAAACTGTCCCACTCTGCATGAGCCCCTTTGTGTCTAAAGTGAATGTAGTGCGCAGAATGAAAAAGTGCCAAATAGACAGATCATAGACAAGCTACCTTCAAAGACTTTTGAGGTACTTATAAAACATAAAATATTGTGTTTTTTGTTTTTTTTTAAATACATTTTATTAGTAACATCTTATCTTGAACAGCATTACATAGTATAAAACTCTTGAAAGGTACAATAGTAAGAGACAAATGCACATACAAATTTAACAGTGTGTATAGCACTCTTTCACATAGCTTTTAGAAAACAAGTTCAGCTTCATGTGAACATGGTACCATGAACATGTTATTTTGTTTTCAATTATACAAATAAGGGGGAAAAGAGGAAGAAGAAGGGGGTAGGGCGGAGGGACAAGGCAAAAAGGGGGAAGGAGAGAGAACAGATTGGGAGGGTTAGGGGAAGGAAGGAGGAATTCCCGCATTTATATTTTTTAGTAGGAGATAATAGTTCAATCTAGTATTTCAAGTAATGGATAGGGTTTGACTAAAATTGGAGAAGAGGTTGGTTGCAATACGAGGCTCAAGGAGACCAGACCTTGTTGAAGGACACGGAGGAGCCCCTAAGCACACTGGTGATGTGTTCCATCTGATAAGTGTGCCAGATCCGACCACAGACCATTTGGAGCATTGGAGGTGGGGGGTTCTTCCAGTGGGCAGCTATTTGACAGGTAGCTGCGTTGATGATATGCCGAAGAAGCTTATGGGTGTGTGGTGGGAGGTCTGGGAGAGGTAAAGGTAATAATACGTGCTTAGGATCGGAGGGCACAGGAGTATCGAGGACAGCCGTTGCCAATGCGAGAACTTTTGTCCAGAACGGGCGCAGTTTAGGACAGTCCCACCATGTGTTTATGAAGGTGCCTGTATGGCCACAGTCTCTCCAACATGTTGGACTTGTTTGAGGATATATGATGTGAAGCCTAGAGGGAACATAATATTATCTATGTAGCAATTTAATGGCGTTTTCTTTGGTACGGACATTTATAGAGCAATGAGCTGTCCACTCATAGATGTCCGACCATTCTTCTGGATCTAGGGATGCTCCCAAATCTGCCTCCCACTGTGTCTAAGAACGGTCCTTGGTCTCCATGAAAGTGGGGAGTAAGGCATTGTATAGTGTTGAGATTAGACCTTTTGAGGATGGTCCCGATAGGCATAACTTCTCAAACACAGTGTGGGGTCTAGCAGATAACTGAACCTTAACCTGTTGGTGATAATGTCTGATTTGTAAGTATTGGTGGAACTGTCCCACCGTGAACCCGCACCGCTCAGTCAATTCTGAGAACTGAGGGAATGAAAATATTGTGTTTTTAATACTCTATCTCATTTACCCTTTACTGCATTAAAATAGGTTTGCTTCATTCATGCTATTTTAAAAAGCATAAAACTTAAAAGCATCAAATCAAGTATATCCAGCAAAAATTAGTAAAATTTATGAATTTCTCAGTCCTATTAAAAACCAATTCTCAACCGAATAAACCATAGGAAAAACAGTGCAACAATGAAAATGAGGAAGAACTAGCACCATTCAGTTTAGTTTTAAGTAGAGATGGGTGGGTCCAGTTCCCCGAGAACCGAACCCACCCGAACTTTGGCTATCCGAGTACCGAGCTGAGGAGTTCGGTACTCTCCCGCCCGCTCCGAATCGAAATCGAGGCCGAACGTCATTGTGACGTTGTCGGATCTCGGGGCTCGGTTCTCGCGATACTTGAAGATTATAAATACACGCCTCCACAGCAATCCATCGCCATTTGACAGAGGGAGAGAGCAGGGTGTAGTCACAGGCTGATTAGAGCAGGGACAGAGAATGCAATATTCTTCTTGCAATTGCTCTAACAAAAATCACTATAGAAGAGAGGAGGATAGAGGTTTATAATTTTGTTTTAATATTTGGCACTCCCCAGTGCTTGGGGGTGTCCCCCATAATTGGGCATAAGTATTTCTGGCTGTCAAAAGTCATATCTGTCAGCAGTATCTACCAAATAATTTCTCACACTCCTCAGTGCTTTTGGGGTGTCCACCCTAATTGTGCATAAATATTTCTGGCTGTCAAAAGTCATATCTGTCAGCAGTATCTACCAAATAATTTTTACCACTAAAAGTGCTTTGCGCTCAGAATGGATTCAAAGCAGTCCACATATGATCAGAATGAGCAACCAACCAGGTTCTGTCACCAGTCCTGATGTTAGTGTTCCCAGTACGTCATCTGGCCAAGGCGATGTCAAACAACAGTGTTTCCAAATCAGTGCAAAAAACAAAAACGAAAAAAAAAAAATTACTGCGTTGAAGCGAAAACGAAGTGTTACTGAGCAAAAGTTAAGTGCGGATAAAAAAAAATTGCAAACATGCCATTCTACACACGCAGTGGCAAAGACAGAATGAGGCCTTCACCTTTGGCTATTAGTGGCAGATCCCAAAAAGTTACCCAGCCTACAATTGGTGCACAACTACTGTTACGCGTCAAAGCCGAGCTGCAAGATAACAGTAAGGCATTAGAGGATAATGTTTGCTCTGATTCACAAATGACACCAATCCCTGTGGAGAGTCCATTCAACAGTGGTATGTCTAAACGTGAGCATTCTGTTAGTGTACCCATAAAGAAGGGCCCTTTCAGCAGTTCTGCTGATGTGTACCTGAACAGCCCGAGTGTAGCCGGTGATACACAAATTGAGGATGCCACTTTGAAAATAGAAGAGGATGAGGGGGAGATTTATGAAGGTGACGAGGGCGCTAATGAGGATGTTGATGATTATGATGCAGACAGATACCAAATTGCCTTTCTCAATTTTTATTTATATTCTAGATTATATAACGGCTGAATAGTTTTCTATTTTACTCCTAGTGGAGAGGGGATCTGATGCAGACAGATACCAAACTGCCTTTGTCCATTTCTTTGTATATTCGAATTTCTAGTTCTACAGTCTATGCAGGCTGCTTTTTTTATGTTCAACTACAAGTGGAGGGCGGGGGGGGGGGGGGCATAGATAGCCACCAAAGTACCGTGGTCCATTTAATTTTACTTTCTAGCTCCACAGTCTGTGCAGGCTGCTTTTTTTATATTCAACTACAAGTGGAGGGCGGGGGGGGGGCATAGATAGCCACCAAAGTACCGTGGTCCATTTAATTTTACTTTCTAGCTCCACAGTCTGTCAGGCTGCTTTTTTTATATTCAACCACAGGTGGAGGGTGGGGGGGCATAGATAGCCACCAAAGTACCGTGGTCCATTTAATTTTGCATTCTAGCTCCACAGTCTGCTTTTTTAATATTCAACTATAAGTGTAGGGTGTAATATACACCCAAAGACGATGGCTACATTGCCAATAATCAAAGATGGAGGAGGTAGACAACCAGGTTTGACTGTATAATTTGCAGACAAGTGTTCGCATTAAGGACGGCCTACCAGGGATTAAACTGTTTTTTTCATAATTTATTAGCTTTAGAATTACCTCACTTATCTAAGAAACTGGTGGAGCACTAAATTAGGTTATTTTAGACCAAAAAAAATTGTATTTTTTTCAAAAATAGCAAAACAAAACCAAACAAAACCAAAACCAAAACCAAAACAAGCAAGGGCGGTTTTGCAAAACTAAAACCAAAACCAAAACACGACGGTAATCCAGATCCAAAACCGAATCCAAAACCAAAACACGGGGGTCAGTGACCATCTCTAGTTTTAAGGGATATATTTTTATTTCACTGAAGCTATGTTGGATCAAGGCAGATGAGGGAGGACAAATGCTTTACTCCATAGGAAAAGAACTGTTGGTTTTTGGACTACATCATATAGAAATAAAAGAAAATATTTACTTTTCAGGACATTGCTCAATAAAGATTGTTAGAACTATGTGGTGTGGAGTTTGTATATTATCAGTAAGGGTTATTTGTTTAATGCTTGTATGTGTTATTTAGATATAATGGACATGGGACTTTCATTACCAAGACTCCTTCTGCACCTAAGGGCAGTCTGGTAGTGGGAAAGGGCATGCTATGTGTTTCACACTCTTCCCTAGAAGAGGGGGGTATCCCAGTCGTAGTGATAACTAGCCCAGGCTTACTAATGCTGGCTATAGAATTTGCAACGGTGCACTTAAAAAATCTTAATTTGTTTTTTAAAGATAAATTATTATTTTCACCAAACAAAAATATAAAAAGCATGAGCCAAAGAGGAAAAATACTGTTTTTTACATTTATAAAAAAAGAAAATACATATATAAAAATGATAAAAAAAATCAAAATAAATGATAAAGAAACATTGGAATGGAAATTATTTTCCATTTCAACTTGAGAGTTTCCTGTTGACTTGAATTGAGTTACATTGCTTTCTTCACTCTTTCAATGATAGCGGTTCCCTAGAACCACAGAAAGTAAAGGAAAATGGTTGGTCTAACCAGGCAAAATATTTTTATAAAAAAAAATACTCAAAAGACTGTGATGTTTTTAGAAGTAGTTCAAAATAGCATAAGTATAATAGACTGTTGACAATTGACTTTGATGTTGTAGCTCTGCAAAAAACTAAAGCCATGATAAGCCTGGTTGATATTTGTAAAATATAATATAATACACTTTTTTAAATAGGAGATTGATAGCAATATGCTCTTTATGCATGGAAGTGTGCAACAACACCACTCCAATCCATTATAAATTCTTCCTGCATCTGCTTATAAATCCATCGTATGTGCCCTATTCATTTTCAACTTATACTACTTGGCAGCATAAAATATTAAAAAATAAGACTGACTTTGTTTCTCTCAGGGCTAACCACCAGCATTTCATGACTTTTAACACCATTAATATTTGCATACATTTTTTTATAGGGAGGGCTAAATTCCAAGTAAATCACCCCTTTCTATGTAATCTACTTTTTTGAATATCTGTTCTTTTTCAGAGCAGCTTTGCCCATTATGTACTACTGCATATGCATATAGTTGATGACCCAGAGTAACTGATCCTACTCTACACAACCTCTCTAGCTTCCTGCATATTTGCTTGAAACTCCCAGATGTAAAAATCTGTAAGCAGCAGAACTCCATTGGGCTCATCAAAATAAAAGAAATGGGCTGTTAAAGACACAATAATTTGCAAAGACCTTCATCTCTCCCGATTCTCTGCTTGTAGTTTTAGAGTAAAATACATTTGCAAAAAAGAGAATAAAGTGACTGGTGAATTGTCACGAAAGCCAGAGAGTTGGAATGGTCTTGATCTCTGCTACAGCTACTCCCAGAGAGGTGCGGAGTCTAACGGAGGAGAGGTATTCACTAGGGATTCCTGCAAGGGAATATGGTCTTAGCTGCATTCATTCTTAGGTCACGGTCCTCTAAGGGGCGCAGAGCAGTTAATACGGAGAACCACAAGGAAACTGTAAGGCAGAATGAAATGTAGCCTCAGTTGTATGAAATTCTGGAACAGGACGGGTGCTGTGCGATGATCAGCAGTATATCCACGAATCTTGATAATAGGAAAGGCTGAGCAGGTAGTACAGTCACAGGTCTAAACAGCAGAATAAGCTGAACAGATATAGCTGTGAAGTAATGCACTTCGGTGAGCAGAAGTACTGAGATCCACACAGGTGAAACAACTCTGGAACAGGACCGATGATGAATGATATCCTGCAGTGAGGTTACAGGTCTTGACTGTACAATAAGCTGAACAGGTAATGCTGTCAAGTGATGAACTGCGGAGAGCAAAAGCACTGAGATCCACACAGGGGTTATAACTCTGGAACAGGATCGATGATGAGCGATACTGCAGCCAAAGAACGGCTTAACTCGCAAAGACAGGAACAAAGGTAAGTATGAGCAGGGACGGGAGTCAGAGGAGATGCTTCCTATCAGTTAGGGACACCTGATGAACTGACACCCATAGAAAGCAGGAGAACCCTTATAAAGGCTGGTGATCCTCCTATCACCGTGGAACATGTGCAGAATGCTTGGCAACATGGCATCCAAGAATAGTGGAACGCCAGGCTGTGCAACAGATAGGAGTAACCATGGGAAACCCATGTATACAAGACTCAGAATGGAACTAAACCGGTGAGATGCGTGATATGAATATATTAGAGTGTAAATTAAAAACATTTATTATATATTTTGAATACATTGATGTGTAAATAAAAACATCTATTATGTATTTTGTCATATCACACAAGACCCAATATCAATGCCTATGCATATGAAGAGGCATGGCTTATATTTGCACATGATATATTATATTTTATTCCCATATATCTCTGCTCTAGAGTGAGCAGCCTTCTGACCCATATATCAAACTAGCTATCTTGCTTAATTTAACCAGTCTCATGATGGATCCAGGTCAAAAACAGTAGCATTTATGCCGATGTATATCAGGCGTAACAAAGTGTATACATTTTTGCCCAATGATAACATAAAGATGTGACTGGACATTGTTAGTAGCAAAGGTCGCATTACTCTGCTTGCATACAATATAATAATGTAATGAAGTGTCATATACTCAAGAAAGAACATTGTCTTGACAGTTATTAATAAATGCGAAATTGCATTTTTCAATGCAAAATGTAATTAAATACACATTTTTTCCATTAAAAAATAATTGAGCAGTCCACATGGAAATGTCAAATTAATAATGGGAATAGACAACCACGACTTAATATATTATAGCTGTGACACTAATGATTACTAATAATATCACTTAAAAGGGGTTAATATGCAATCAGACAGTAAAAAGCAACTAGATAGATCTGCTGATATCCATCATCATCATTGTATATCATAGCACCACCTTCCAATACTCGCAAGAGATGCGTCTACCAAAAAGGCATATATGCGGATGGGTCTACATCTAATTATGTCACAAGTACATGAAAATGCTTTCATTGTACACTGCCTACAATTTTTCACCAATGTCTACGTCCATTTTGCCTCTCCAGGCAACTGCCTAGAGCTCCAGGATTTGAGGACCATCACTGAATGTATTGTTGATAATAGTTGGAAAACCCAAGGGAGCATTGGATATCCTCAAGCCTGGAAGGTTGTGGCAAATCAAAGACAGTCTGCACTTACTCTGAGTTCATTTGGAGACCTGAATGGGATACAATGTATCCAAGGAAAGGCATTTTGTTTTGTTCAAAGATAGATTATTCAATGTTACAAAAAGGTTGGTGTTTTCAGAGGTGGGAAAAGACTTCTGCCATATGGTCACAGTGTGAAGCAAGATCTTTGGAACAGACTAGGATATCATCAAGATATATTACTATAATGCCGTAAAGTAGATCCTGTGAAATTTTGTTAATGAAAAAACCACTGGCATACTACATAATCCAAATAGCATCACCCATTATTCGTAGTGGCCTGGTAGTCCCGTAGTGGGAAAGGGCATGCTATGTGTTTGACACTCTTCCCTAGCAGAGGATGGTATCCCAGTTGTAGTGATAATTAGCTCAGGCTTACTAATGCTGGCTATAGAATTTGCAGGGGTGCACTTAAAAAAATCTTAATTTGTTTTTTAAAGATAAATTATTATTTTCAACAAATTACTATACTACTTAGTACTATAATGCGGTAAAGTAGATCCTGTGAAATTTTGTTGATGAAAAACCACTGGCATACTACATAATCCAAATAGCATCACCCATTATTCGAAGTGGCCAACTCAAGTATTGAAGACAGTAGTCCACTTGTCCCCCTCATTTATGCTGAAAAGGTTATAGGCTCCAAGAAAAGCCAAGTTAGTAAAATTTGTAGCTCCCTTAATATGGTCAAATAGCTCATTGATCAGAAGGAGGAGGCAACATTTTTTCATAGTGAAAAGAATTAAGGCCACGGTAATCAATACATGGCCCGAAGCACCCATCTTTTTTAACAAAGAAGAACAAGAAATAGATGGTGATGATGCTATATTCATCATCATCATCTATTTATTTATATAGCGCCAATGATTTTGCAGCGCTGTACAGAGAACTCATTCACATCAGTCCCTGCCCCATTGGAGCTTACAATCTAAATCCCTAACATACACACACACACACACAGACTGAGGGAGACTAAGGGCAATTTAATAGCAGCCAATTATCCTACCAACAAGTTTTTGGAGTGTGGGAAGAAACCGGAGCACCCGGAGGAAACCCACACAAACACGGGGAAAACATACAAACTCCATACAGATAAGGCCATGGTCAGGAATCAAACTCATGGCCCCTGTGCTATGAGCCGCGGTGCTGCCCATAATTAGTGGTGCTATCAAGTGATGGGTACCACTACTGGTATAATGTTTTGGGCACCATTGTCATTAATTAGTTCTACTAATATGTAATGGGCAATGCTGCTAGTATAATGAGATGGAAAACACTGTTGCTTTAATGTGTGCACCACTACTGGAAATTAATGCTGGAGTAAATTGATGGGCGGTATTGCTAGTAGAAAATGTTGGGCGATTGTTGGTTCATACATCTAACTATGTTAACTTGTTCTAACCTAGCAAAAATCTGAAATCTGTCCTTACATACAAAACCTTTTACAGCTTTTATTTTTTTCTAAAGAAGGATCATTCACTCTGAAGACCAGTCACTCTGATTTCATTTTTTTTTTTAATCATCAGCACATCACAAGAAGAAATTATATAATACAATGGCTGATTTTACAAACACTTAAATAGATTTTTTCAAGACTTAGTATTTGCAACCCCCTTCCCAAAAAAACTGATTTTGACAGTGTCCTTTTAAAACAACAACATATTCCATTAAATTATTTTGTTGCTAACACCTGAAAAGTCTGGTATTACTATACTATTGGTGTCTAAGTATGGTTAATGTACCAAGCTAGTTAATCATGGACTCTAATCAGTAATGCAGCATTTTAAAATTGTTCTACTAAACTGCTATACCCTTAAATAGCCAGTAATTACTGTACTATTGCATTGTGGATAGAGCCACATGACATTGATTGCTGATTGCAATAACTGTACATCATGATGCAATTGAGAACATGTATGTACATACAGTAATGTGAATATACAGTATATTTATGTGTGTGTTATTACCAAATTTCACTACTAATTGGAGAATTCACTTCATTAGTGTCTTGAAATAAAATAGTTTAGATTTGGGAAAATTTAATTCAGATTGTGAATGGGATTAAAGGTAAAATTATCATTTAATTTAATTTAAATATCAACATTATTTATATACATGGTATAATTTCTGTATCTACAAATGAGATACAACTGGTTCTAATTGCAACAGTCCTTTTCCCTTTGATTAAGACCTCACCTTCAGGGGTGAATTTCTAATATTAAATATTAAAACTGCCACTTTTTTGATTTTTTTTAGGCTGATGCTATTGTCAGTCATGTACCACCTGAAAAATCACACCTAAAATACACTGATAGAAAGCAATGCTCAGGGGATTTTAAATAGCAAAAAAAGAATGCCTACAGCACCACACTTTAACTATTGCTAGCTGTGGGCTCATTTTGGCACTAAATGGTGGTGCTAACTCCACATGAAGCATGAAGTCTTATGAGTATTCAGTCTTTAGCTGTGACTCCTACAAGGAAGTAATGGATTTTGCAGCAGGACACACATAAATTGTGGCCTTCAAGATTACCAAATTAGGCAACAGCTGACATGGAAATGATAATTTTATATCTAAGCAACCAGGATTATTGTACTTCTGTGAGTCTGTCTGAATGTTGTTCTGACAACCTTATGCTGACCTGGCATGTTTCCTGAATATCCCTGTCTACCTATGACCCTGACCTTTGGCTTGTAATTGGAACCTGTATATATCTATATCTATATGTATATGTACTGTTGTTTCTCCCCCCTGGTCTGTCCTGTTATGTCTTTTAAATCTAGTACCTGCTGACGCTAGCAGATGTGAGCCCAAAATGCAAACGCATGTCCAATCCATGAAGAGGAGAGATCAGGCACAGGAAAGCCAAGAGAGAGAATGGTCAATTAAGCAATGTCGCAAATATCTAGATTTGACACACGTTCATGTCGATGCACTATTACACAAGCATGGCATAGCAGATGCAATGTATTTGTTTACATAACAAAAATCACCTGCCATTGTGTTAGAAACCATTAATGTACACTTTCATAACAAGATAATTAGTACCCTGGTTGCTATGTGCACATTGATGTTAACAGCACGACTTCTAAGCATACATTTCACCCACTGCTCTAAGTATATTTTGGATGAGTTGTGAAATACGAGTGTAGTATAAACTATAATACAGTGTGCTGGGGGATTTTTTTCTGTGAGTTAAACAATGTAAGTAAAAGCTCACATTTTAATACATTTTCACTAATTGTGCCACTGAAACTAACTGTACCTGGGTGAAGGAATTCTTAGTTCAGTAAACAATTGGCAGGTCCATAATAATTGGATAAGCACATTAGATAATCAAGCCGTACTGTGTTTCTGTGTTGGTTTCTATTTTGACAAAACCAGGCTACTGTTTTGGTTTTGGATTTAACAAAAAAAATTAAATTTTGTGAAACATGCTCATAAAATCATGTAATTTTGAGCGTGTTTTTGTTCCTACATTAACATTACTATTACGATTGTCATTCACATGTATTTAAATAAATTTATAGTCTATGTAAAGATCATTTTCGATTATTTGTTGTAACACAATTTTTTGCATTACAATACAAACATTTGTGACTTTGTTTCTATGTATAATCTTTTCTAATATTTTGACATTATTACAAATATCCCAATAATCATCCAAATTTAAGCACATGTATTTTTAAATCAAATGACACCATCATCATTACAAATATCCTAATAATTGCAAATACCCCAATAATCAGCATTATATAAGCATATTTAAAATCCAACGACATCTTCATTGCAATGTATTATAGCTCACCAATGTTGCATTGTTTAGAGTTCTATTATTCTATGCAAAATGTAGAAATATAGTTGTACAGCAGTGTGCAGAATGTGTGTAATTCCACCCCGTTACTACCTCTTACTTCAGTTGGTGTCATGCATGTAAATGTTTTGGAAGCTGCTGCAATGATCTAAATGCAGTTGCTGAATACCGAAATTGCCCAGAAATGTTATGGGCCACAGACAACATCTCCTGCACTGACCTCTCATTTTTTAAGAAATTCTGCACCACCAAGTTTATTGTGTGCGCAAATCATGGTACATGTTGAAATTCAGTCGTAATACACACATAGGGGGGTATTCAATTGACGGCGGGATCGCCAAAACTCCAGCGCTCGAAAAATATTACCGTTAGTACGGTAATCCTGCGCGTAAAAACCGTTTACTCGCTGGATTTCAGCTCGCAGCTCAGGGAGCTGCGAGCTGAAATCCAGCGAGATATTACCGTATTAACGGTAATATTTTTGGAGCGTGGGATTTTCGGCGATCCCGCCGTCAATTGAATATGCCCCATAAGGTTCGTTCTTTTATCGGTAATAAGGAATCATGAGGAGATTCTTAGCAGAGTGAGCCTTTCTTCTTTGACATTCCTCAGTTTTTTCCAACAGACTGACACTGGTATGTTTCTTTGTGAAACCAGTGTAACAGGCCTATCAAAATGGCCACTGAGCTCTATTTTTGTTGTATTCATACTTATCTGTGTGTATTGTAAAATCCTTATCTGTTCAAAGGCTGAACCGAGACATCTCCACATATCATGCCAGGGCAGTGTCTCAGATGCTTCTGCACATGAGGGAGAATATATTCTGTCTTATTAGTAATGTACCAATAGCAAGTCTAAAAAAATGTTTATATCTTTATATGTAAGTTGATTCTAAGACCCTTTGTTCTCTGAGTATAAAACTGAAATGCAGCCAGAGAGATCCTGGACCTTGATGAAGAAAGGTGCCTATTGTTTTTCCAGCTTTCGTGTGAAAGAGGGGTCCTGGAAATTGACTGTTGCTTGAACATATTAGAAGCTAAGTGTTTGATTTACTTTTTCTTTTATGTTATGTTTATTGTAAAAATAAAGGTAAGCTTCAAAATAAATCTTGCATTCATGAGTCATTAACTCTTTGAAACTGAAAGAACCTCATTCTACAACCAGCGACACAAAGAATAGCTTACCTGTGAAGGGTCTGGCATTGTGTGCTAGCATTACTATGCTGAAAGGATGAGGAGGAGGATGATGAAGCTACCAAGACTTCTACTGCAGCTTATGGCGATACACCTTCCCAGTGTAGTGTCATGGTCATGCAGCCTTTTGGTTGACCAGTACCACTTGTATACCTAGTCATAGTTCAGTGGACAGTCAGCACAATCATTTTCTAGGGACTGAATTACTATTTGTTTAACCTTCCGCAACAGCTGAGCAATTTATGTTCAGGAGAATTGGAATCGAGATGGTATTTAGTAGCAACTCAACTAAATTTCAGTGTACAAATAAGCTATCAAGTATTTGTGTGCTACATGAAAAAAACAGTCAGTATTTAAATTATGTGCAAAACAGAAAACTAGTTTGCACACCTTGATTTTCAACATGGTTTTGTCCAGGAGACTGAAATAAGATACCTCTTCATTTAAGGTCCTTAATGAATCAGGCCCATGGACACATGACCTGAACTAATCTTTTAAACCTGAAGCATTGTTGGCGGAAATTGGAAGCACATCTAATGCTAACATAGCTGTCATGACTTCAGTGATCTTCTGTGCAACAGAATTCTGACTGTCATACTTGGTTTTTCTTTCAAATGCTTGCTTCACAAACAATTGTGTAATACTATGTTTACTCTTCTTGGTCACCTTCTGTATTAATATATCACCCCCAACAGTAGCAGTACTTCTACTTATTGTGGCATCAAAAAGGCTACAGATGCCTTGACAAATGTTGTCTGGATTAGGATAAACATATTTCTAAAGACAAGGTGGTAAATGTATTAATGTCCGGATTCTTCAACTCCGACTTGTAAAGCCCTTGCTCTTTGAGCTACAACTTTCTCTGCTCCCCTCCCTTTTTTGGACTCATTACTTGAGTTGTTGGTGCACCCCTCCCTACTCGTGATACCATATAATTATCATTTGATATATTATGGAGGTAGGCTTCCTCACTAGTGCGAACATTACTCTGTTTTCTCTAAACAATGAATGGAGACAGGTGTTTTATATATCCTGCCGTATAGAGGGCACTGTTCAATGAAAAGAAATGGGATTTCATAAAAGGATGGGTGTGCGCATACGTGGACCTAAATAAAAGATGACAGCTGCCAGCAGCTGTTGCATGTAAACACCGAGAAGGAAGAGCCCCAGGTAAGTGCACCGGGACCCCACCAAATGATCGGCTGGTCTGGTGCGTGATAGCCCATCTTATTCAAATACCTCATTCTCTTGCACATTTACCAAAGTAGGCTTCTAAATTTATATGTGTAAAACTTCATCATTACTAATTATCCTCACATTTCCAGATGGTTGATAAATTTGGCAAGGAAGCTGCTCTATAATTACAGTGTCAGAATCTGAAACGTCAGACTCACATATAACACTCATGGATGCCTTTAGACTCTCCTCAGGATTCTGTGAGTGGCCAAGTTGTTTTTCAGCTTCAGTGTTCTTTTTTTGCCCTATTGTGACTATTTTGGAGGTGACAGTCCTACACTCTGAGCAAGAAGGTGGAGGATGGGAAGTTAAGGACACTTTCTTTGCAGTGGGCATTTTAGTACATGTATCAGCAGTAGCAGGAACCATGCTAGCAAAAAGTGGGCATGGTCTCAGCCTTTTCTTGCCACTGCAGGTGATGTACGGAATGTTAGCTATCTTCCTTTTTTTTTGGACAAATATCCAAATTCTTTAGAAACTTCTTTCTTAATCCGTAAATCAATAACTGATGTTTTCTTAGAGATTTCTCTGAGATTGACAAACAGTGTTGGGATTTTGAGCATGTTTTCTTAAACCTTATTGACCATTTTAGTAGCAAAGGTTCAAAAAGTACTACTGCTGTCAATACTGATACTGGGATCTGCCTGATTTGTAAACTGATCCTTGGTTGCCAAGAGGAGTAATGCTACTTGAACAAGTTGGAGCTACTTGTAGCTTCCACCACAGCAGGTGAAAACCCAATGAGACAGGAAAGGAGAGAATGTTAACTTACAATTCTTCTGACACTGCTCCATAATATAATTCAAATCTATTCAATTGGTTCTTTAAAACTTGTTTATATTTTATGGTGGTTGTATGCTACTCAGAGTCAAAGAACAGCCTGTTTTATGACCGCTTACTAATGATGTCACTCATTCTGCCCCTCACACAAATGCACTCTGATTAAAACACTTGGTATTTTAAAAGAAAGATATATATTTGTTTTTAGCGTGCTCTACTCAGACTCAAAGAACACCCTGCTTTTTGCCCCCTTACTAATGATAGGCCTGATTCAATAAGAAAAGTTAAACAAAAAATTGAGTGAATTTTCTTACCCAAGTTTTCTGGACAAAAACATGTTGCAATGCAAGGGGTGCAAATGAGTTTATTATTTTCCACATAAGAAAAATACTGGCTGTTTTTTCATGTAGTACATAAATACTTAATAGCTTATTTGTACACTGAAATTTAAAGTTGATCTAGGACTACCCGAACTATAAATCTGCTATCACATTTTAAATTTACATCCCCCTTTCCATGCAACATGGTTTTGCCTTACTTGCTTACTTTTGCTTAAAGTTCCTTAATGAATCAGGCCCAATGTCTCCAATACTGTCCCTTGTGATTTTAAAAATAGAAAATATATTTGTTTTTTGGGGTGTGCTGCTCACAGTAAAACAGCACACAATTTTTTCTCCACTAAATATATGACATACCGGCACTTCTTTGGCTCACTTCCTTGCAGCCAGAGTGGGCAGAAAGATTGTTCATCTGTCTTGTAAATACTTGGTGCAGACGGTGGTGCCCTTCTCCCATGCCACTGACTGTTGGGGGTGACGTCATCATGCTCGGACACCGTCAGTGAGGAACGGCAAGGAGAGGAGCCAGAAGACAGAAGAAATGGAAGAGAAAAAATAGAAAAAAAGAAGGTCATAGAAAGGTAAGTAAAGAATGGAAGGGCCAACAGTGTGATGAAGGGGGCAGCTGTGTAATGAAGGGGCAAAAGTGCGATGAAGGAGGACATACAGTGATAAAGGGGTTAACATTTGAAGAAGGAGGGGCACAGTGTGATGAAAAGGAGGTACAGTGTGAGAAAGGAGGGGGCACAGTGATGAAGGGAGCAGCATTGTAATGAAGGGGCAAACATTTGATGAAGGGGAGCACAGTGTGATGAAGGTGGGTGCACAGTGTGATGACAGAGGGTGTACAGTATGATGAAATAGGCACAGTGTGATGATGGAGGGTGCATGGTAATGATGGAGGGGAAAACGTGAATTTACTAGTGAGAGGTAACAATAGAAGCAGGAACAGGGATAATTTGAGAGGATCAAGGAGTAAAGGAGAAGTGAGAGAAGCAGGATGTGAGGCACAGGGGTGAGCAGGGAGGGAGGGAGAGAGGGGGATACCAGCAATGAAGATAGGGGCACAGAGGAATAGAGAAAGGACACAGATAAGGGAAAAATAAAGATTAACCTTGAAGATATAAGGTAGATATTTTGGAAAGTATTATTATAATATTATGGTGATATGAGGGAAAATGTAAGTACACAAAGGAGACATGACAAGTGGATGGACACATATGAAAGGTAATTGTACACCGGGGAGGTGGGGGACATAGGGTGGATATCCTTGCATCATTTAAAAATGTTTTATATTACACTATATATTGTTAATATGCATCTAAAACGGCACTCAGCCCCATGGCTTTCCATTTCAAAGTGAAAGCTCCATATTAGTACTTGTAAATTTCCTATTCAACCACTGATATGTACTATAATAACACAAAATTGATCATCAGTGTACACAATTCTACCACACTGATCTCTATTGCAATATAAATTGCCTCCGTCACCCAGCCCAACTCTCTAAAAGCATTGTATTAAGCACAGATCCATATGCTATCACTTCAAAAATGGCAGCTGAGAACAGGGGCTAAGATATATAGAAGATATCAAGCCAAAATTCGCAAGATCCGCCATTTTACCAGAAATTACATTTTGCCTCGTTTTCAGAACCGAATTTTGAGTGAGAAACCGAGTCATGATTCAGTTCGACTCGGAATCCCACAATTCAGATCTGTCGGATTTATCTGAATCCGTACCACTCATCTCTCGTACACAATAATCCTATTCAGATAACTAAAAAATGATCCTTATAATCATAATATTCATATATAGAGCTTTAGTTTAGGTAAAAGTTATTTAGTGTAATACTACTCAAATATAGACTTTTTGATCTCCACTTAATTTAGTGAGGAAAAATTGGCAAGTCAGGAGTTATTTCCATTTCGGATCCTTGCTGTCCTAGTTTGTGCATGTAGAATTACCACAGATGATAAAATCAGGCTCAGTGCTGTGGAAATTAAGTTCTCATTGATTTCATTCACAATGTGCTCTATGCACTTGTCAAGTATTTTAGTATATCTGACTGATCTAGATGTAATCAGCTATCAGATCTAGATGTAATAAGCTATCAACAGTCTGATGTATTTCATCGCACACTGCCATTTCCTTAGATACATTAGGCCTAATTCAAGTCCGAAAGCAACTTGCAAGTAAGTTTCATTTTAAAATAGGGAGGAACTTGTGCATAGTTCCGATTGTATTCAAACCCAAGTGTATCTGAAGAATCTCGGTGTAAGTATACTCTGCCTAAGCAGAATTTGCCTTACATAGACACACAAAACAGACTGCAGTATACACACGAACATATGTGCAATAAAAGGTCACATCAGAACGCATTAAATAAAATTTGATCATGAAATAAAATAACTAATCATTTAAATAAATATTAAATTCCAAATATTACATTTTTTATAATCTATCTTACTTGTTTCCACATTATCTGTGCTAGACAGTGGCATGCATATGTGTACTTTTAAATCAAAGACTATGCTGCGACAGTCATCACTTTCAGTCGGCATTTCCACCTGACCTGTAGTGGGTGCAAATAATACAGTTGAAACCAAGCGCACTTAAAAGAAACTTAGGACTTGATTCTGCATCGGAATGCCCTTACTGTACAATGCCAACATGTGTCCGCTCCTTCCCCCCCCTGTTTCAAGTCATAAGCAGCCATAAGTGTCATTTGTGACTGTCACTATGAGTGAGCAGTTACACTACCCCTGTTGTTGGTGCAAATTATATGGTTGAATACAATATCACTTATAAGATACCCAGTATTTGAATTAGCCCCATCTGTGATGGAACACCCTCAGCATATCCTAACTGTACATGGCATTGGCCTACTTTAGTCCACCCCTTCCCCGTTCTCCCTCTCAAATCATAAGCAGTTGTAAGTGTCATTGCATGCAATTGCGTTCATTGGCATGAGGTCAGTTTCCTAGCATGCGCAGAGCTATTTCTCGCAAAAATGAAACGCAAATGTTCGTACTTCTGAACATGAAGCAGGACCATAGAGTTTATAGCTTCCCGTTCTTATTTAAATGCCCTGATTCCAATCACAGCTCTCCTTTCATTATCCATGTGCTTTGTGCCATTAAAGTAATTACTTAAAATAAACATAGGTTACTAACTTATCTACCATCACTTTGTTTAAATCTATAAAGTATTGATCATAAATATTCTCCCCAAAATCTAATAATATGTTCTATTTGGGCTACCAGTAAATGCGGTATTTAATCACATAGGATCGCAAGGATAATCATAGCATGTTACTCTCTAATTTAAATGCTGACATTTATAATCACTAGACTAGCGGTTCCCAAAGTGTGCGTCACAGCTCCCTGGGGTGCCGTGGCTGTCACAGGGGTGCTGCGGCGAGGACAAAAAAAATATCTACCAATCCAGCTGCACCTGGGTCCCAGCATCCTTCTCCCTCCTCACTCCTCCCTGTTCCCTTCTCACTGAATGTCGGGCATGACGTCATCACGCGCAACATATTCAATGAGGAGCCGTACAGAGAGGAGCTGGAATAAAGAAGAGAGAAGTAAAAGAAGAAAGAAGGCCAAGTAGAGTAAGTAAAGAAATGGAGGGAAAATAGTGATCGAAAACCGTGGTGGAGGGGAAAAGAAAAAAGGAGGGAACAGTGTAATGGTGAAGGGGCAGTGTGAAGGGGCACAGTGTGAGCGTTTACGGGTATAGTGTAATGATGAAAGCACACAGTGTGAGCGTGAAGGGGCACAGTGTAATGGTGAAGGGGCAGTGTGAGCATGAAGGGGCACAGTGTGAACATGAAGGGGTACAGTGTGAGCGTGAAGGGGTATAGTGTAATGATGAAGGAACACAGTGTGAACGTGAAGGGGCAAAGTGTAATGGTGAAGATGTAATGTGACCATGAAGGGGCACAGTATGAGCATGAAGGGGCACAGTGTGAGCATGAGGTGGCACAGTGTGAGCATAAAAGGGTACAGTATAATGGTGAAGGGACATTATAATCATGAAGGGCACAGTGTAATGGTAAAGGGGCAAAGTGTGATGATTTTTGTACATATTGTTATTTTATTTTGTCTGTTCTTATTCCTCTTAATGATAGCTGTAAATGGTTCTTCGACAGAAATACAATTGAAAAAAGATATAAAAATATTATTTTCCCTTGGATTTATATGTATTACTTTTGCAAACAACTTAATAAGTATTTCTGTCCTGAACTAAATATTTATTACGTAATTTTGACATAACTACTTATAAAACTGCTCGGTAATTATTTTGGATGGTGATGCCTTGAAAAAATTATGAAGATCCTAAGGATGCCGCAAACTGAAAAGTTTGGGAACCACCACACTAGACCATAGAAAGTTTATTCACAGTAAAAAGACTCAATGGTATTCATTTTGAATAGTACATAACTGCAGTATCAAAAAATGTTAAAAACAAGAATATTACAAATACATATTTAAATATATATATAGACACATGCACTTCAGACAGACCAGCCGAGGATATCACACCAGTCAGTTGTTTTGGTTTGTCTAGCCACAACTAGTTTTTATTCACCATATTCCAAACAAACAAAACTTCAAAACATAAATAAAATGCCTTGTCTGTCTGGCACTAACTTATTAAAGTAATTTTATCGTTTTCAAATAAGCATTGCCCAATCAATTGTATGTGTTTCCAAAGCACAAAGTTATTTATTTTAGCAGATGTAAATAGTCAACAATTCAATACATTATTATATTGTAATAAAGTACAGTACAGCCAATACCAAAAGTTACATACATACATACCACGCTCTTATCACATTGCGCTCGCTGCGCAACCACGGGACCCAATGGACTGTATATCTGCTTAGAACTCTCAGTCAGAAGTGACTGAGAGCCAGTGGTGTGCAGCGATGATTATATACAGTACAGTGTTAAACTTGAACAATATAGATGACGTAGATTGTTTCTATAGGTCCAGACGTTGGGTGGGTCCAGGGTACACAGATCATAGGTTGATTCAATCTAAGGAATCCAAAGGTGGGGGTCGTCTCTCCAGGGGGTCTGCTCCTTTCATAGCCAGCATCATACAAAGGATTATTCCCTAATATCAATAACTAAAGTATGCAATGTGCGATCTCTTCGCCGACTGCACCGGACAGTTGCTGATGATTAGGGGATCAATATGATATCAGGCATGACACCTTTCCTATAACCTAAACCTTTAATAACACTAAAATGTACATATAATCATACTATATATATATATATATATATTTATATATATATATATATATATATATATATATATATATATATATATATATAGACTAATAATAAACCAAATATTATCTGCTCATAAATTACAGTGTAACGAAACTAATATGAATATGAATTATATAAATAACTAAATGTTGTAATGCGAGTGTGTGCGTGCGTATTTTACCGTGCGATAGCATCACACCACGTGTTACGTGGCGTACGCTTTGCAATCGCACGACAGACCAATATTAAACCAATATACTTTTGTTCATCCAATTATATGACTTCGACAAACTAAACACACAGGAACATGCTCTCTACTGTGAAGGATCTTTTGTCCCCCACAAATACAAAACATAAAACTTACAGGTTACCATTTGCAGTGTCTCTCAGGAGGCATCCAACCTTCTCTCCAGGTCTGAGAGAGTGAGAAAACTGCCTAGCAGTTTTTTGTCAGCATTTTGCAGGTGCAGATCCTGATTACCAGCACTTGTTAGCTGGTTAGAAAACATGACATGGGCATGATAAATGGAGTCTATCCTCTTCTCTCCAGTTATACCCCAGGAACCCTTATGCTGGTGCTTTCTACAGCTGCACATATTCTTTGGGAAGTGTTTCCCACACACAGACAATCTCCCAGGGGTTTGAAAGCATATAAGATCCTGGGGCATATACCTCTGCCATTATTATATTAATAATTATAATAATAATAAATAATAATAATAATAATTATTATTATTATTATTATTATCCTTATTATTATTATTATTATTATTATTATTATTATTATATTCAGATTGTCTTCATAATGTATCATGAAGTAGCTTCCTTCATGGTATTTAACCTTATGAGACTTTTATTTAATGTCCATGTGATTTTTTTCATCATGCGACTACTTAACCCACACCATTATTTCTTTAATTTACAATTTTTAGCTTAATAACATTTCTCAAAAGCTCTCCTTTATTTCAAGATATCTCCATAGCCACTGTTTACGATCACAATCATTCCTAAAACTTTGAAGGGAGACACTTTTATCTGGATACACATCTTACTTAAGTGCCAGCTAAAGGTACATATGTTATTGTGTACTTTCCTATTCAGCTGTAACCATTATTTGGTGTAACACAGTTTTAAAACCAACCCTACTGGTCCCTAGCGGGTTATTATTTTGCAGACACAGCTTTTTATCTTATAACCAAACTATACATCCTATAGTATATGGAAGACCATGATAAATGATTTGTGATATTTGGTTAAGTAGCAGTTGGTGGGTGTAATAGGGTAAAATGGAAAGATAAAGGTCATTTCTTTCTTGTATATCACCCCATCTTTATTACATTATCCAAAATATTCTTGAATTAAGCCTGATACTTTACTGTTGGATTTGAATGTAGTGTTTTATAGAATGTCTAATTTAGAAGCGGTCTCGTTGCTTCTTTTAGAAGTGTGTTTTGTATTAAAACACCATTTCCCTTTTCCACAGGTTTTGTTTTAATAGAGCAGACCAGGCCAACCTGTGGCTCTCCAGATATTGGGAAACTACCAAGCAGGGCCGTAACTAGGGCTATGTGACAGGGGTGACCGCCCAGGGCGCAACGCTGAAGGGGGGCGCAATTTAGAAATATTTTAGGTTAATTAGGTTAAAATTGGGGGCTAGGGGGCCGGCATTTGTCTTTTTCGCCCAGGGCGCTAAAATTCTAAGTTACGGCTCTGCTATCAAGCATGCCCTGAGAGCTATCAGCTGGCTTTCACAATACTTGGAAAGCCACAGGTTGTCCAGGTCTGTAATATAATTATCTTTTACACTCTTCAGGGATCTTTATTCTAAAATATTTTGATTATTGTTATTAAACTTTTCTAGAGTAAATTTATCAAAACATGAATTGGCCAGCTTTTAGAGTATACAGGATAGAATTGAGATTAAATGTTAAACTTCGATTTGTACTTGTATAACAGACTAGGTACAAAATGTGTAAATTGTAGATATAATAGATGCTTAAATTTTATTTTTATTTTTAAGATTTATCCAAGGCCAGATCGGCCATTCCATATACTATAAGTTACATTCATGTTGGGATAAAAAGCTGTTTTGGCAAACAAAAACTAGCCTATAGGGTACCTGGAGACCACTGGGATTGGTTTTAACCCTGTGTTACACAGATGAAATGGCTACAGCTGAACAGCAAATTCCACAATAAGTTCTGTGCCACTAGGGGCTGCTTTAGTAAGATGTGTAACCAGCTATGTGAGTGTCTGACTTTGAAGTTTTAGGAATAATTGAGATCATTCAGTGGCTAAGGGGACAAGATGTAACACAGGAGAGCACTTAAAATTATTATTAGGCTAAAGTTTGTAAATTAATGAATGAAAGATGTGGGTTAAATATCCGCATGATGAAATATGTCACAATGTTAAACAATAGTCTCAGAAAGTTAAGTACCCTAAAGGATTAATTCATGATATATTATGAAGACATTCTGAATATAATAATAATATAAGTTCAAAATATGGGTATATATGTATTTTTGTTATTGCTACTGTATATGCTCTTAATATTAAGTGTATGCATTTGCATTTATTGCAACATTATTGTATTCAACATTTTTCAATGAGTTTATATACTAATCAGAATGGATACAATTGAGTTGGTTAATATTTGTCTTTTACTGTGAGCAAAGTTTATATGTACTAGTAATTATAAATTATGCTAGGATATAAAGTAGAGTAAAATGCTTTCAATTTCCTTGCAATCTTATGTGATTAAATACTGCATTTAGGGTAAGCCCAAATAAGGCAAATACAATTGTTGGAGTATTTGTGATCAATTATATATAGATTCAAACAAAGTAAAGGTAGATAAGTCAGTAGCCTATGTTTGTATTAAGTGATGGCTTTAAAGGAACACAGCAGGTGAAAAAATAATGGAGCTTTGTTTGATAGTAGGACATTTATATAAGACTGAGTAGCTATGAGCATTATGGGGTATACTTACTAAACTGTGGGTTTGAAAAAGTGAAGATGTTGCCTATAGCAACCAATCAGATTCTAGTTATCGTTTATTAAGTACATTCTACAAAATGACAGCTAGAATTTGATTGGTTGTTATAGGCAACATCTCCACTTTTTCAAACCCGCAGTTTAGTAAATATACCACTATGTCTGAGAAACTTGCAATGTGCAATGAAATGCATCAGTCTTATGATAGCTCATTAAATTTATGACAAAAGCACAAGATCAATCAATTAGAGAGGTACCCTGATGCTGCTAAAGACTAAAAATTACATCCACAGCGGTCACAGACACCAATACACTGGACCAGTATTTTTTGAACTGTGTGGATAAAATCAGTAAGAACTTTGTTTCTTCAAAATTGGTGAGCATATGTGGCAATGCTTCACACAAAACAGGGACAGCAAGGTTCCTAAAAGAAATTAACTATTGACCCGTCATTTTTTTTTCACCACAATAAATAAAGAATAAAAAGTCTATGTTTGGATTGTATTAATTTTTACCTAAACTAAAGCTGCTTGTATGAATAATTATAAGGATTACTCTTCACACTGTAATTTGAATAGGATTAGTAATATATATATATATATATATATATATATATATATATATATATATATATATATTGAGGTTTAACAGACTTTTTAGGATGATTAATTGTTTATGCAGTGCTACCAATCTTTGTGATGGATTTGATTAATGCACAGCAATAACGTGATTATTTTAAATCAAATAGTATCACTATAATCACAAAAATCCCAATAGTAAGCATTATATAAGCATACATGCACTGCATACACGGGTAGTATTAATATCCCAAATACTAAGGACTTGATGCAGACTTGTTTGTACAATGGACAGTTAGTGACCTATAGAAGTACAACAAAAATAGTTTCTTTTGGTGCATATGCAGAGCTATACTCATCTTGAGATGGTTTTGGCTATGCTTTGGCAGCTTATGCGTTAAGTTTACCTTCATATGCTGACTGTGAGATTGACTGTTCAGTCTTGGGAGGAATCTCCCAAGACTGAACAGCCAACCAAGTTCCCCTGTACGTGGGTAAATGCTTACACCCAGGCAGATAACCAACTTAACTAATAGTAGTTTTTATTAACAGAACAATAATAACAGGAGCGAAACCAACACATGTATAGGAGTAATAGTTACAGGTATAAACACAAGTAATGGAAACAAGGGTAGTACATACAGTACAAAACCAGTTCTATTATGGCCACCATGGGAAATCCGATTATAAGCTTATGGTTTGTTATCAGCTCCTTCTACACTCCTTAACACCAAACCGGGGAATTGCTGAGACTCAATGACTGCCAGCAAGGCAGTGGTCATGCTTCACTGTCACTTCGCTTTTACCGAGTGCATAGATTCACAAGACCCAGGGGTGGATCTAGACTTTCCTTTTAGGGGGGGGCGGCTTATAGATTAAACCTGACCCCTCCCCCTATCCAGTCATGGCTACTCCCCTCTCCAGATTTCTCCCCCTCTCCAGTCCCGGCACCTGTAGGCACTGTGCCCTACAACATTGTGTCTCACAAATTAATGTATTTTAGAATACAAGTCGGTCAGGTTTGTTCTTTGCTTTATTTTAGATATAGCTATAAAATCACAATAGGAGCAACAAATAACAGATGTATCTGCTGCTTAATAACACTGCTCCCCCTTAATCACACAGCTCCCAATTCATCGCACTGCACCATCTTCTTCACACTGCTCCCCCTTCATCACACTGCGCCCTCCTCATCACACTGCACCCTCCTCATCACACTGCACCCTCCTCATCACACTGCTCCCCCTTCATCACACTGTACCCTCCTCATCACACTGCTCCCCCTTCATCACACTGCACCCTCCTCATCACACTGCTCCCCCTTCATCACACTGCGCCCTCCTCATCACACTGCTCCCCCTTCATCACACTGCACCCTCCTCATCACACTGCTCCCCCTTTATCACACTGCACTCTCCTCATCACACTGCGCCCTCCTCATCACACTGCTCCCCCTTCATCACACTGCACCCTCCTCATCACACTGCTCCCCCTTCATCACACTGCACCCTCCTCATCACACTGCGCCCTCCTCATCACACTGCTCCCCCTTCATCACACTGCACCCTCCTCATCACACTGCTCCCCCTTTATCACACTGCACCCTCCTCATCACACTGCTCCCCCTTCATCACACTGCACCCTCCTCATCACACTGCTCCCCCTTTATCACACTGCACCCTCCTCATCACACTGCGCCCTCCTCATCACACTGCTCCCCCTTCATCACACTGCACCCTCCTCATCACACTGCTCCCCCTTCATCACACTGCGCCCTCCTCATCACACTGCGCCCTCCTCATCACACTGCTCCATCTTCAGTGAGGAGGGTGCAGGAAGTGTAAACGAGGCACTGTCGCACCACATTGGAGGCGGCAGTAGCTTGTAGTAATTTACTCATGCAGGTTCAGCTGTGTGTGTTTAGGTTGGTCCAATGGAAACATAACTAACTGACAATAAATTAAAACAGGGTGGGACTGTATTTCTTCATATAAATTTAAAAGTACATGTATTCAATAAATCCTTTGTGTTTCTAATTGCAGAGGTGTAGTATTTAAATCACTCCTTCATAGTATTGTATTGATACATCATCATCATTCATCATCATCATTTATTTATATAGCGCCAACATATTCCGTAGCGCTTTACAATTGGGGACAAACGTAATAAACTAATAAACAAACTGGGTAAAACAGACAAAGAGGTGAGAAGGCCCTGCTCGCAAGCTTACAATCTATGGGATACATTGTTTATGTAGTACAGTACAATTGCTGTAATCCTTTCTTTGAAACTTTAGACAAGATCTAGTTTTAGTACAGGGATTTATAATGTAAATATTAAAAAACAAACAAATGTATCTTCTAAAAAAAATGCATATCAAGCTCAAATACAGCTGTGTGGGAGAAATTCTTACTTGGAAAATGATATGACTAAAATAAAACCCTAAGGGGCATATTCAATTGATGGTGGGATCGGCGAAAATCCCACGCTCCAAAAATATTACCATTATTACGGTAATCCTGTGCGGGAAAACCGTTAATACGGTAATTTAGTCGCTGGATTTCAGCTCGCAGCTCAGGGAGCTGCGAGCTGAAATCCAGCGAGATATTACCGTATTAACGGTAATATTTTTGGAGCGCGGAATTTTCGGCAATTCCGCCGTCAATTGAATATGCCCCTAGGGGTTTGATATTCAGAATTCATTAATCATCATCATCATCATTTACTTATATAGTGCCACCAATTCCACAGTGCTGTACAAAAAATGCATGAGAGTGTATAATAAAAGAGACATAACCTAATTAATATTTACCAGCAGGAGGAAGCTCTGAGCGTAGGGAAATGTCTTATATCATATTAAGATTCAATCAATATACAACACACAATATGCAGGAAAAAAGCTATTTCAATAGTTCCCTTTAACAATGTGGAATAAGTTTCTATTGTACAGAGATGTGTAGCAAAATAATTATTTTTAAAAATTATTATTGCAGTACCGTGTTAGCCAGAAAAATCTATGTGATGTTAAATACTTTCGTGTCAAAAAAGACAAAAGTATTATAGTATTTTTATACGTGGCCCACCTTGGCTGAATTTTGAGAATATGTAAAACACCACACCTAAAAGACACATACCGTATATACTCAAGTATAAGTCGACCCGAATATAAGCCGAGGCACCTAATTTTACTACAAAAAACTGGGAAAACTTATTGACTCGAGTATAAGCCTAGGGTGGGAAATGCAGCAGCTACTTGTAAATTTCAAAAATAAAAATAGATACCAATAAAATTACATTAATTAAAAAATGTATTGGCTAATTAATATATTGTATCAGTGCATAGATGGATCATAGGCTGATTAGGAATAACACATCTACTTTGATCTAACATAAAAAAATAATTAAATAACATAAAAACTGTAATTTAAAACAATGATATGAAACCCTAGCACAGTCCGCTTGTGCACAATAATAAACAGTATTAGTGTTGATGGTGGTTTTAATGTCCAGAAATCTAACAATAATGTCCAATATTCTAAAGAATAATAAAAATAGATGTCCCTATAGGTAATGGCAATAACGGGATCCAGGGATCCAGTGAGCTGTTCTATACTGGACTATCAAAGGAGGCACAATACTTGCGACTGAACCTTAATATACAGAAAGAAGCGGCCAGTGGATGAGCGGTGAAGTTCCACTAGTCCCAGATGTTGCACAGCGGCTGTAATCCGTATGGTCTTAGTCACAATGGCGTGCGTTCCACAGTGGAACGCATGTGATGATATCCAGAAGTGGGCATGGTATTATTGGTTGGTTCTTTTCATTGTGGTCCTGGAGCATCACTGGAGTATAAGCCGAGGGGGGGCTTTTCCAGCACAAAAAATGTGCTGAAAAACTCGTCTTATACTCGAGTATATACAGTAATAAAACTCATGAACCCATGCAATTTTTCCAATACTGGTGCAAAATCACTGATCTCACCACTCTAAAAAAAATCACACTGTTACACCATGTATATATAGATATAATATAATTCCACTGGTGAGTTACATTGCTTGCAATAGAAAGAACAATAATGGGGCTTGATTTACACTAGCACTTAAGTGCATTTGTGCAACATAAAGATGTGTGTTGGTGTAAAACACAACTTGCATTCATATTTTCAGTTGAACATATCTTGCACTTGTGACCCATTGTGCTTGGTGTGAAGGATCACGTGAACATGTAAGTGTAGTACAGACACACATTACACGTGCTATTTTAAGATTATTTTGAGTTACACAGATCTTGAAATAACTTCTCCACAAGTTGTAAATTATTCTTCCATATAAACCAGGTGCAAGATCTTGCTCGACATGCATCTATTTGCCAAATTTAAGGTTGCACGTATCTTAAGATAATTATATATTTAAATGCTATATGAAGAATATTTTTGACCATAAGAGTTAAGCATGACTACAATGTTATGCGAAAAACTGGGTATTCCCTATGAGGCCTAATCTCTGTATATGTGTGTAAGCATTTAGTTTATTTATAAACATTTAAAAGTGGTTTCTGCCTGCATACATTCCAGTATGTCCAATTTCCACAGTGTGATAATGTTTCTGTTTTTGAATTACAGGTGAAGTTGTTTTGAAGAGATCAGTGAAAATTAGCCACAAACTTACAGCAGAAATCTCAACAACTAATATTGGAAGCAGATATTTTGTGGGGTGAACCAACATTCATAAAATGCACCTATCAGTTCACTAGTAGCTGGGGACTTAACTATAGGTCTATCAGGAGTTTACTTGCTGACCAAGTGATGTCACAAGTTTATAATGAATTGATAGGCTGAATATAGGTTGGTTCATGGCTTCTTTCACCATGTGTGGATGATAGATCCATTTTAGTTCCTAAGATGCCATTCATGTATAAGAAATAGAATTTGCATTGGCAAAGGGAGGGACTTAGTAGAACATGATGCTCTTGGCTCCAATGCTTTTTCAGTCATTATCATTGTACAGTCAACCATTCAAACCAGCTGTACTATATTGGCACTCTCTGAGATAGATTGACCCAGTTATTACATTTTTTTAAAAAAAATGGCATAATACAGGAATAAAGTTAACTTCAGTTAAATAAAAAAGCTAAATTAAGGTACAGCAATGAAAAAAAATAAATATATAAATACTTTGCGAGGATTATTTTCTTGTACCTAATGATCCCAACATTTATTTTCATACCACAGGTTACAATATACTTTAAAGACTAAAAAAGGTCTCAATAAATGTCTTTACAGATGTAACTTTCGGACTTTTCTGGACTTTTGTCAAACAGTTTTAATGCATTTCTAAAGGAATTGGAGACATTTAAGGAATAATCATGCTCCTTTGAATGTGCCTGAACTTTTCACTGTCAGCGCCAGAGTATAACTGCAGGTGACTTCTATCTCTCAGTGCACACAGAGTGCATGATTGTGTGATTACAGCACTCCAGCTCCACTTTTCACAGAATACCTGTTTTAGAAAATTGTTCAAAATTGTAGATTAAAAATATGCTCTTTCGTATATACATTCTGCAAAGAAACTGAACCGTCTAGGCACGCCAAGAAAATAAAACATAATGTATTTACTTATTGTACAGAGGCAGAAATAACAACATACAGGTAGTTTTAAATTACAGCAGAACTATTGAGTTGTTGATCTATGAATAACTATGTTCCATTGGATTTTATTAGTATATGCTGGGAAGTATACGAACAAAACAAAATAGTAATATTAAGACATAAAAAAAATGTTATGTTGAAAATGTATAGAATATTGAAAACTTTCATTGAAGCATTAAATATAACTGTGACTATTAATAAATGAGCAGAGTATACTGTAGAATAGAAAAATATAGATATATGACAAAAAAAAAAAATCCTAAAAGATGATAGAGGCTCAGTTTTCCTTAAAATCACCAATGTGTTTCAACAAAAGATATTCAATAATTATTTTTCACAACTGTAGATGAGTACATTGTGCTTAGGACTAGAGTTGATATAAACTGTTGTGATGATTTCTGAAGATTGTTTTTGTCACGGGCACTAGGAGTCTTGCCCAGGATTTCACCAGATGACTGGGCTTACCAGTGTAGTGAAGTTCACACAACGGTCCACTGGTAGCAGGGTGACTAGCGGAACATATATCACAGCAGATGGAGAGAGAATGCCAATAAATAATAGGAAAGTCAGTGACTTGCAGCAATCTTTGGTCAAAGAATCAGTGACTAGCTGATATAATGGAAAGGCAGATTTGAACACAGAGATCAGGATGGACGTGAGTAGATGCAGGGAGGTAGCAGGGAAGTCAGTGGTCTGCGTACAGCAAGTTGTACCACTGCTTATGGTGAAGGGACTTGTCCAGGTGCAGGTAGGTAGCGGGGAAGTCAGTGGTCTGTGTATAGCAAGTTGTACCACTGCTTATGGTGAGAAGACTTGTCCAGGTGCAGGTAGGTATCGGGGAAGTCAGTGGTCTGCGTATAGCAAGTTGTACCACTGCTTAATAGGTGAGGATGTGTACAAGTGTTGATGAGTGGAAGCATACAAAGATAATAGGATGCAGACACTGAGAGCACAGAGGAACTTGATCCCAATAGGTATAAATCAACAAGGACAGGGAGCGCAAATGATGTTTACAGACATATACACAAATGTATATGTATAGGTATGCAGCGTACCCAACAAAGTCTATATAACGGTATGTGTGGCGCTGCTTGGTAGAGACTTGCTCAGTACAAATACAAAAGTGGAAGCTGCTCAAATCAATTTATAGGCCATAACAGGTGCTTGAAAGGGTGGGGTTATCCTGCAAGGAACATACACACAACATTTTTTCCCCCAGCACACTGCTATAGCCAGCAACAGATCTGCCATTTCTACTGTAGATAAAAATGCAAAAGTCTTTGTTGCACACATTTGCAAATGTATGTTTAAGCCATCCGCCACGCCAAGGCGCTTTTGCTAATAGGATGGTCCTACTCTAAACAATGAGAGTCCCATATATTTGGCCCATACATATGTGTTTTTAAATTGAGAGCCAACTTACCAAAGAGGTACCCCAGAAGCCTCCAAACAGCAATTCAGTGCCAGTACCCCCTCTCAGCTACTGACACCAACATGCCTCTCAGACAAATACAAAAGTGGAAGCTGCTCAAATCAATTTATAGGCCATAACAGGTGCTTGAAAGGGTGGGGTTATCCTGCAAGGAACATACACACAACATTTTTTCTCCTTGCTCAGCACAGATATGCAGGCCAATAATGGATAGTCAATCACAGTTATGCATATAACGACTGAGTAGTACAGTTAATTCCAAACAGGTATGCAGCGTAACAATAACAGTCTATAGCGGGTATGGATACCGCTGCTGAGCGTGGAAACTTGTCCTAGCGGATATGCAGAGTAAACGTAGAAAGTCAATAACAGATAGGCATACCGCTATTCAGTAGAACAGTCTGTCCACAGGGAGATGCAGGAACTGCAGAGAAGCTGGACGGCAGAGACGAGTGTAGGAACCACAGGTGAGTAGATCCGGTAATCAGAGTCCAGCTGAGGACACAAGCAGGAAACAGGAGACTGTAGCAGGTATGGAAACCAGCGATGAGTAGCACAGGGAATCCACAGGAACTGAAGACACTAGTAGTGCACAGGAAATAGTAGCGGGTATGGAAACCAGCGATGAGTAGATCAGGAATCAGCAGGAAACTGAAGACACTAGTAGAACACAGGGAACACCTTCAGAGACTCACAGGGAATGAGACTCCAAGATCAGGCAATGAGGTAATGCACACAGGTGCCTTAAATAGGGAGTTGCCTGATCAACCAATTTTGATTAAAAGCAACAGTCACAAGAGTTCTTGGGAGCTGCGCATGTGCAGACCATCAGGATGGCGGACGGCCGCGGTTCAGGATAGGTGCCGGCAGGAAGGCTAGTGAGCCACGCACTAGCGCAGAGGCACTCACGGTCCGGTGAGTGACAGTACCCCCCCTTTTAAAGGTGGGCACAGAACACATGGAGCCGGGTTTGCCCGGATTCTGGGAATAGAATTTTTTCAGGAGAGCTGGGGCGTTGAGATCATCAGCCCGGATCCAAGAACGCTCCTCTGGGCCAAAGCCCTTCCAGTGCACAAGGAAACAAAGCACTCCTCGCAAAATTTTTGCGTCTAATATATGAGTGATCTCAAACTCCTCCTCTTGATGAACTTGAACTGGCCGAGGTGCTGAAGGAGGAATCGAGAAACGGTTGATGATAAGAGACTTGAGTAATGACACATGGAAGGCGTTGGAGATACGAAGGTTCTTGGGTAGTAGAAGTTTGAAGCAGACTGGATTTATCACTTGAATGATCCTATATGGACCAATGAAACGAGGAGCAAACTTCATAGATGGAACCTTCAAGCGAATATTTTTGGTAGAAAGCCATACACGATCTCCAATATTTAGTGGTGGAATAGCCCACCTCTTTTTATCCGCAAAGGACTTGTATCTGGCAGATGTCTTTTTTAAACAGGTTTTGACCTGAGACCAGACATCTTTGAAGGTCTGACAAACAGTCTCCACAGCAGGAACTTGGGTGGGAGGGAGGGCAGGAAATTCCGGGAAAGACGGATGGTGACCGTAAACCACAAAGAATGGACTTCTTGAAGATGACTCGTGATACATGTTGTTATGGGCGAATTCAGCCCATGGGAGTAAATCTACCCAGTTGTCTTGGTTGGCTGAGGAGAACATCCTAATGAAAGTTTCAAGATCTTGATTGACTCTCTCGGTCTGTCCGTTTGATTGAGGATGGTAGGAAGATGAGAGTGATAACCGAATACCCAAGGTCTTACAAAGGGCTCGCCAGAATCTGGAAATGAATTGCACTCCCCTATCCGAAACAATCTCAGAAGGACATCCATGAATTCGGAAAATCTCTTTGATGAAATGATCAGCCAGAGTAGATAAAGAAGGTAAACCGGTCAAAGGAACGAAATGTGCCATTTTCGAAAATCGATCCACCACTACCCAGATAGTATTACACTTTTTACTTGGAGGAAGATCGGTGACAAAGTCCATACTAATATGGGTCCAAGGTTTGGAAGGAATGGGTAGTGGTTGTAGTAATCCCGCTGGTGTTCTGCGGGGAGTTTTAAACTGGGAACACAGCTCACAAGCGGCCACAAAGTATTTGACATCTTTCCTCATAGAGGGCCACCAGTAGCTTCGAGAAAGGATTTCTAAGGTCTTGCGTTCACCCGAATGTCCAGAAAAACGTGAAGAATGGAAGCAAGACAATATTTTCCTCCTAAGAGATGGAGGCATGAGGGCTCTCCCAAATGGTAGCACCTTGGTAGACGAAGTGGCCAGAGACACACACTTGGGATCTAATATAGAATGGTTAGGACCATCTTCAATGTCTGAGGACGTCACGAATGCCCGGGACAGGGCATCTGCTTTTTTATTTTTGGCAGCCGGTTTGAAGGTTATAATAAGTTCAAAATGGGAAAAGAAAAGAGACCATCTTGCTTGACGAGGATTCAAACATTGAGCTGACTGTAAATATGACAGGTTTTTGTGATCCGTAAAAATAGTTACAGGATGACGAGCTCCCTCCAGTAGATATCTCCATTCCTCTAATGCTGCTTTTATGGCCAACAACTCCTTGTCCCCGATGGTATAATTCCTCTCCGCGGGTAGAAGACCTCGGGAATAAAAGGCACAAGGATGGAATTTTTGTTGCTCCGATCTTTGGGATAATATGGCCCCTAAGCCAACATTAGAGGCATCTACTTCTAGGAAGAAGGGAAGCGTCACATCAGGCTGTCGAAGAACAGGAGCAGAAGAGAAGGACTCTTTGAGAGACTGAAAAGCTTGAAGGGCCTCGGTGGACCACTGTTTAGTATTAGCCCCCTTGCGGGTCAGGGCCACTATAGGAGAGGCAATGGACGAAAACCCTTGAATGAAGCGTCTGTAATAATTCGCAAATCCTAAAAAGCATTGGATTGCTCGGAGAGTAGTTGGCTGGGGCCAACGTTATACAGCGTTCACCTTTTCTGGATTCATCTTAAGACCGACTCCGGATACAATGTATCCCAGGAATGGAATCTCGGATAACTCGAATGAACATTTCTCTAGTTTGCAAAATAAAGAATTTCTTCGGAGTCTTGAAAGGACTTCTGCCACATGTTGATGATGAGTGGGCAGATCCTGGGAAAAAATTTATATGTCGTCCAGATAGACGACGACACAGACATACAGCAAGTCCCGGAAGATCTCATTCACGAAACCCTGGAAGACAGCGGGGGCGTTACACAACCCGAAGGGCATAACAAGATATTCATAATGGCCATCCCTGGTGTTAAAAGCTGTCTTCCATTCGTCTCCGGACTTGATCCGGATTAAATTATAGGTACCTCGAAGATCCAACTTGGTAAAGTTCCGGGCTCCCTTAATGCGATCGAAAAGATCAGTAATTAACGGAATAGGATACCGATTTTTGATGGTAATGGCATTGAGTCCACGAAAATCTATACAGGGACGTAATGATCCATCTTTCTTCTTTACGAAAAAGAACCCCGCTCCAGCAGGAGAGGTAGAAGGTCGGATAAATCCTCGCTGGAGGTTCTCCTTAATATACTCAGATGTTGCTTGAGTCTCAGGTAATGAAAGTGGATACACACGGCCCCTAGGAGGACTCTTGCCAGGTTGTAAGTCAATCATACAATCCCATGCCCGATGAGGGGGAAGGCGTTCTGACTGAACCTTATCGAACACATCCGCAAAGGAAGCATACTGAGGAGGAAGGCCCGGTGGACATGGTAAAATGGACGACTGCTGTATTTTGAGTGGAACAACTTGAGACAGACAACAATGAAGACATTTGGGAACCCCAGGAAGTGACTTGAGGAGTGTTCCAGTCAATCTGAAGGGGAATGAAGTTGAAGCCATGGAAGGCCTAGTACAATGGGACTGGTAGTAACAGGAAGGATCAAGAAAGAAATGTTTTCTTGGTGTAAGGCTCCAATTTGAAGAGTCAGTGGAGACGTACTTTGAGTAATGAGACCATTAATTATACGTGATCTATCAATAGCAGTAACGGCAATGGGAACCTTTAAGGAAATCACTGGTAGAGACCATTGATTCACTAGGGAACTAGAGATAAAATTTCCAGCAGCTCCAGAATCTATAAGTGCTTGAGAGCCAAAGGATTTGGTAGCAAAGGAAACGGTGACATCAAAAGCACAAACTTTCACATTCGTAGAACATGGAGAGGACTCCAGGGACCCTAACCTTACCTCTCCAGAACTGGTTAGGGCCTGGCATTTCCCGACTTCCTAGGACATGAGTTCAGCATGTGAGTAGAGTCAGCGCAATAGATACAGAGTCTATTTTTCACTCTTCGTTCTCTCTCCTCAGATGTCAGTTTAGAGCGACCTAGCTCAATAGGTTCTACTGGAGGTGGAAAATGACGAACTTGAGATACTGAGCGAAGAGGCGCTTTGCAGGAAGTTATTCTCTCGGAATCTCTCTCACGAAATATCATGTCTACACGATGGCAAAGGGAAATCAAATCATCCAAGGAGGAGGGTTACTCTTGAGAGGTCAGTGCGTCTTTAATTTTATCGGAAAGCCCCTGCCAGAAGGCGGCGATCAGTGCCTCAGTGTTCCACTGAAGTTCAGAGGCAAGTATCCGAAATTGAATGACATACTGAGCCACAGTCCGAGATCCTTGGCGTAGTTGGCGGATACTGGAAGCTGCAGAGATAACACGACCAGCTTCGTCAAAAATACTTTGAAACGTAGAAATAAACAAGGCACTATATTGCAATAAAGGGTCATTTCTTTCCCACAGAGGGGAGGCCCATGCGAGAGCCTGTCCGGAAAACAAAGAGATGAGGTAGGCCACTTTGGAACGATGAGTAGAGAAGTTAAGAGGTTGAAGTTCAAAATGAACGGAGCATTGATTAAGAAAGCCCCTACAGGTTTTGGGATCTCCATCATATTTAGAAGGAGTAGGCAGGTGTAGCGTGGAAGCGATGGACACCTGGGATGGCACTGGGGAAGGAGATGGAGATACTGGAAGATCAACGGTTGCTGCTACATTTTGCACAGGGGTTCCTTGGGAGGCTAAAGACTGACAATATTACAACAACTGTTGTTGGCGAACATCTTGTTGTTCGATTCGGGTGACCAGATACTGCAGCTTCTCTTTAGCTGTTGGTTCCGATCCTGGGTCTGTCATGGCCTGATCTTACTGTCACGGGCACTAGGAGTCTTGCCCAGGATTTCACCAGCTGACTGGGCTTACCAGTGTAGTGAAGTTCACACAACGGTCCACTGGTAGCAGGGTGACTAGCGGAACCTATATCACAGCAGATGGAAAGAGAATGCCAATAAATAATAGGAAAGTCAGTGACTTGCAGCAATCTATGGTCAAAGAATCAGCGACTAGCTGATATAATGGAAAGGCAGATTTGAACACGGAGATCAGGATGGACGTGAGTAGATGCATGGAGGTAGCAGGGAAGTCAGTGGTCTGCGTACAGCAAGTTGTACCACTGCTTATGGTGAAGGGACTTGTCCAGGTGCAGGTAGGTAGCGGGGAAGTCAGTGGTCTGCGTATAGCAAGTTGTACCACTGCATATGGTGAGAAGACTTGTCCAGGTGCAGGTAGGTAGCGGGGAAGTCAATGGTCTGCGTATAGCAAGTTGTACCACTGCTTAATAGGTGAGGATGTGTACAAGTGTTGATGAGTGGAAGCATACAAAGATAATAGGATGCAGACACTGAGAGCACAGAGGAACTTGATCCCAATAGGTATGCAGCGTATCCAACAAAGTCTATATAACGGTATGTGTGGCGCTGCTTGGTAGAGACTTGCTCAGCACAGATATGCAGGCCAATAATGGATAGTCAATCACAGTTATGCATATAACGACTGAGTAGTACAGTTAGTTCCAAACAGGTATGCAGCGTAACAATAACAGTCTATAGCGGGTATGGATACCGCTGCTGAGCGTGGAAACTTGTCCTAGCGGATATGCAGAGTAAACGTAGAAAGTCAATAACAGATAGGCATACCGCTATTCAGTAGAACAGTCTGTCCACAGGGAGATGCAGGAACTGCAGAGACGCTGGACGGCAGAGACGAGTGTAGGAACCACAGGTGAGTAGATCCGGTAATCAGAGTCCAGCTGAGGACACAAGCAGGAAACAGGAGACTGTAGCAGGTATGGAAACCAGCGATGAGTAGCACAGGGAATCCACAGGAACTGAAGATACTAGTAGTACACAGGAGATAGTAGCGGGTATGGAAACCAGCGATGAGTAGATCAGGAATCAGCAGGAAACTGAAGACACTAGTAGAACACAGGGAACACCTTCAGAGACTCACAGGGAATGAGACTCCAAGATCAAGCAATGAGGTAATGCACACAGGTGCCTTAAATAGGGAGTTGCCTGATCAACCAATTTTGATTAAAAGCAACAGTCACAAGAGTTCTTGGGAGCTGCGCATGCGCAGACCATCAGGATGGCGGACGGCCGCGGTTCAGGATAGGTGCCGGCAGGAAGGCTAGTGAGCCACGCACCAGCGCAGAGGCACTCACGGTCCGGTGAGTGACAGTTTTCTTATTTTGTGCTGATTGATCATTCAGAATATCCTAATCTTTTCCATGTGATCTAGCAGTGAATGATTTTTTTTTTAAAAAAAAGGCATTATTATCAATACCTATGATCACTTTTTCAAAGTGGATGGTGCACTGGAATATTAAAAGTAATGTTGATCCTGTTCAAAATATGGTGTTTTGACTATGTATGTGTCATGTAAGGAACAAAATCTCTATTTTTAGAAATGTTCAGACAGTGAACATAATGTACCATGGACAAGAGACCTAATGTATTCTCTCATCCTTTGTGTTAACCATGTGTTCTACATTTCAAAATCATCACTGTTTTGAGCTTATTAACTGTGCAATATTGGACAGTCTTACAACAGAGAGATGGTCATCAGCCCAAATGAGATTAAAAGGCTGAGGTTTGGGATCAAGTCTGGTATAGGCTCCTCTAAGTCAATAGGGTTAATAAACAGGGGCATGAGAGGATTACTTGGCTACTCCCATGTTTTGTCACAATGGGAGTTGCTTAGCTCACCTGGTAATAAATATCCTGTCCACTTTCTCTTTGGTCTTGTGCAAGATTCATGCTCTCCCATTCTTGCTGTGTTGTTGTTTTGCCAATATCTCCTGATGCAAGAGGGTTTTTTGGTTTTATCTCGGTCCGTTCTGTTGTTTGCTGGTCGATGAGTGCTTTGGGTACCAAAGCTTGTTTGTGGTAGATGGTGAGTGCTGTCTATCAGTTTGGTGGACCTTGTGTTGCATGGGTTCTGGGTGCTGGTCCCTGTGGTGATGTGGTGGTTGCATGGTTCCTAACTGGATATTGCAAGTAGGGCAGTGTACCCTCGATTTTGTGGGTTTGGTGAGTCGTGTTGTAGCCGGAAATCATTGGCAGCCAGAGGCCAGTACCTGATGGGCGCACAGTTATTCAGCTGAAGAGCCTGCATCCCTTCAAAGTGTCAGGCTTTAGATTTGGGTACAGGTACTAACCTCGGGGGTAGGTTTGTTGGTGCGTTACATCAGTGGGGATGCGGGTCCTCTAAGCTTGTGATTGATGGATACCTGGTCGTTTTAAGGGTGCACTCCTGGGAGGAAAACGTCCCCAGTTTATTTATACCGAGAGGGCGGGTGACCATCATTGTGGTATTTTGGCCTTGTTTCTAACTGGCTGCTTGTACTGTCTCCTCCAGCATACATTTGTTTCCTATTAATAAAACCGAATCTAATTTGCAAAAACTTGTTGTCTGTGTGTTTATTATATGTTAAGGTGAGTAATATTTTCAGGAGTTATAGCATGGCTGACCATCAATCGTTTAGCCTTTTAGTTGTTTACTTCTTTATCATCCTCTTTTAATGTGTCATTTTTTTCTACTAATAATATTATTGATTAAACCTTCCAAAAACAGAAAGAGAGTGTAATAGGAATGACATTGTTAAGAGAAGTAAATTTACATAAATTCAGAAGAACCTGCAGCAGCAGCATTTTGGTCAAAAAGCTAAGAAATAGATGTACCTGTCTCACTAGTGTAGACAAACTGCACTTGTCTGTGATTGCAAAAAAAGTAATTGGCGGCCAAAAATGTATAATTACCCAATTCCTAACAGCTAAAGCAAGATTTTGATTATAATAATAATAATAATGATAATAATAATAATTATAATAATAATTATAATAATAATAAAAATAATAATAATAATAATACAGAGCCAGAAAGGGCAGAAAGATCTGAGGTGTTGATTATTGTAATAGATCATATAGTTTGCAATTTTCTCCCCAGTTATTATCCTTAAGGCTGACACATTTTATCATTCCCTCACCATGATGCATCTGATGTGAAAATCATTTTGTTGATGGCCTGCAAAATTTGCTCTCACATTAGTCATTTCTACACAACCTGGAACATTGTAAATAGATTTCATGTTAGGAACAAATTGTTGTAACACAAGCTGAAAATTGTGGACCCCACAAAAATGTTCTCTGTGCTAGTGGTGATGATGCCTGTGAGAGAGAAACAAGAAGAGACAAGTTCAACACAAGGAGACTAGAGTCTATGCCTAGTGCAATGCTCAAGTGGAAAGGAGCTCCCTCCTCCTCTGAGGTGAAGACTCAACTACTCAGAACCCTAAGCACATTATAATAAAGCAATGGTATCAGGGTTAGATCCTCTGTCGCAACTTAAAGCTCTTGCTTTTGCATCATAAGCAACCTGTGCAAATGTGCCAGGGGGCCACTAGTCCACAGGTGTCCAGGATCCAGAAGCACCCTTTAGACACTAAAGACATATTAATAACAACCATTTGGGTAGATAATACACAATTGAATATACAGATAATGGGCGCTATATACCACTCAAACAAGCAATGCTTATCTGAACTAAGCATATCCAATATAAGAAGCACATCCATTTCACCTATAGGATGCCACCAGATAATAATACACATTAATGATTATTTCTAATCAAGGAAATGTAATAAACATTATAAACATAATAATAAAATACATAAAAGGAAACAAAAACATAAAATCAATTAAGAACCAGGACATTAATTTTTATTTCTTCAACTGGCAACTCATTTGCCAGTAAAGCTGAACTCATTAGAATCACAAATAATAATTGCTCACTAAAAGATTGCAATAAATGATTACATATACATAGACCAACCAATAAATCAAGTCATAATTAATAGTCAATATATTTGTATAAATAAATAAAACTTAAAAACATACAGTATATCCTCACACAACGTGAAAATTAATTAAAAATTCATTGTACTCAATCTGATAACATTATAGTAATTTAATCATTATCCTCTAGTTCTTATATTGTTTTTCTACTCTCATGTATGAGAGATATATAGATATTGTTTTAGGTTATATAAATTTAAAATAGCCATTACTAATTCTCAATTTTGATAATAGAAAAATAAAAATAATAATTATATTCACATACTACTTGACTTGAAAAAATGTGGTGAATTTCACACTATAGTATACCGTAAACACATAATAACACAGTTATACAAACATAAAGAGGCAACAAATAAATTATCAAATGCAAAGACCCACAACACTGTGCAACTTAAAGATTTATGGCATCATGGGAGTAATACAGAAAGTAACCACTGGATATAAAGATGCACTCTATGTCCTAAACAACAATGAAGATATAGCTTAAAATGGTGACATGTAAGGAAACTCCTTCATTATATCTATCATAAATTGTAACATGTTTTCAGAACTCATCCTAATAATAACATGCATACATCTATATAAGATTATGTATATTATTTATTATTTAACGTGTAATATGAAAATTTGATATTTAAATATTATTCAATTCTATTGTGTCATTAAGACCCAAATGCATCAAGGTCTTAATGACACAATAAAACTGAATAATATTTGAATGAATCTCTCTTAGTAGCAAATATTTGTTTTATTGCTCTAACCTTTTTCCTTCCAATTTGCCATTTCGATCTATGTTAACATGTTGAGATAAACTGTGGGTTTTTAATTTTTTAAGAATGTTACATAGATGTTCTAAAAAATGTACATCTAAGGATCTAATTGTACGTCCAACGTATTGAATACCTCACTGACAAATAAGGAGATAAATTACATAATTTGACTGATAGTCCAGAATTTTTTTAATAAGGAATTTCATACCAGATACAGAAGAGGAAAATTCCCTGCAGCTGTGGTCTGCATATTTGCATGCCATACATTTTGCTTTGCCACAGCGATAAAAACCATTCAGTCTATCTCCAAGCCATCTTAAGCCAACCGGCTGTAAATCAAGCACTTTCTCAGTTTTGATACTCCTTAAAAACTTTGGTGCCAATCTTTCTTTCAAGTTCCATGCTTTTCTGAATGCTGTTTTTTTTACCTCTGTTAATGGAAGGACCTATTAATTCATCCAATTCTAATAGAGTAGAATTCTTAATAATACATTTTATGATCTCTGCTGCATAACTATTGTATTGAGTAATAAAGAACATCAATTTATCATCTTTTCCAATATTTCACTTCATTCTGGGGAGATGATCAAAGAGGCCTGCCCTGTCCATTTGTTCAGGTTCCCAATGTACATTTTCAGAATGTGCTCAGGATAGCCCTGTTTAATAAATGACAGATAAAGTTTATCAGTATGTTTCTTAAAACCTTCTAAATTGAAAACAATTTATTTTTAGAATTTGGCACTTAGGAACATTATCTTTCCATACTCTGGAATGGCTGTGTTTATAATGCAAATCACTGTCAGAGTCAACCTCCTTGGAAAATGTTTCCATTATGATCCAATTATTACTTAATGTTAGTGTGATGTCTAAGTAATTGATATATGATAAACTGTGTATACTGGTGAACGTTAATCCGAAATCATTAGAATTGAAGTGTGACAGAAAAGAAAAAATAGAACACTCACCCCGTCACAAACAAAAACAAATCAGGTATGTACTTGCGAAAGAGGACTAGGCTCGCCCCGAACGACAAACCCCAAATTAACCGTTCCTCAAACAATCCCATATAGGGGTTAGCAAAGTTGAAAGCGAACTTAGTCCCCATGGCAGTCCCCAGTGTTTGTAAATAAAATTGGGAATGAAGCAAAAAAAATGTGTTTCAAAATTGAATTGAGGATAAGATGAAGTTGCACAATTGATGATTCATATAAATATCTTTCATCAGAAACGATCTGATTGCCCTTTATCCTTAATGTGTGACAAAAAACTCTGCAAAAAAAGATAAATTACTCTTGAGTGAACCAACACCATAAATAATGGGTCTGCCTGGTGGTGAAAGTGATAGTAAATTATACATTTTGACATGTTATTGTATGTGGGTGACATTGGATATTGTGTGAACAAAAAACAAAAGGTGTGCTTGGATATCACACTGTCAGCAATAGCTCCATCTAACAGATGGCTTAATTTATGTGGGTATTGTGAGGTTGCATCTCTGTCTAGTTTTATCATGGCTTCTGCATAATAATCTGCCATATCTTGAATAACCAACCCCTCCTTTATCACCTGTCTTTATAATATTGTTGCTATAAAGGGTTAAATCCTTAAGGGCCTTTCTCTCTGCAGATGTCAAATTGTCCCATAAAGATTCTTTAGTTACCCTATTGTACAGTACTAAATTCTTCCATGGTACTTTTATAAAAACGTTAAAAATAAGCGTCTTTGAACTGCAGGGGTGTAAAAATTAGTCTTTTTCTTAAAACCCTTACTCAGGGTCAAGTGATTAACTTTCTTTCCTTAGAGATTCAAGGTGTCTCAGTACTAATTCCTCTTCAGCATCTAAAATAATGGGTATCCCTTCTTCTTTGGACCTCTTTAAAATTTTATGGACAAAATACCTCTTCCTATTTAGTGTTCTTACATATTTATTCAAGTCTACTAAAAGGTTAAATATATTAGGCTTTCGTTTCTGGAGCAAATGTTAACCCTTTTATCCAAAAGATTTATTTTGAACTGTGTTAGTGATTTGCACAATTGGTTGTTAGTTGTAGAGATGTGGTCAGACGTCCGTATTTTGGTGTTGGTCTTAAAACCATCTTCGTTGTGAAGATACCAGTTTTACCTGCCCAAATCTGTACCTTCTAAGGTTCGTATAGTCACTCAGGCAAGTGCAGTTAGAAAGCAAAACAATACATTTATTGTAATAAAATCAATCACTAGAATATTATATACAAACATTAAAACATAATAAATTCCAGGCAGGTTTACCACATCATCTGTCCCTTACCCCACTAGCTTAAGGAATTACAGTCACCTGGCTGTCCTGACTTGAAGCCTGATGGATCTGCAGATGTAGTTCACTGGTAGATAAAGCAACTAAAAATCAGACCTTGCAACTTCCAAGGACGTAATCCACAGAATGAACAACCCTCCCCCCTGGAGTGGCTCCTTATATCCAGGGTCAAATTTTCACAGTGCTTTTCTCTCCCTGGGCAAACCTCTGTCTCTCTCCCTCTTAAACATTGGTGGGTGCTGGATCAGGGGGTTGGAGGGGGGAGTGGAGAAGAGCTGTGCTTCTACAGGAGCTCTCCAGCTGGGTTGCAAACAACCCATAGTCCTCTGGACTAGTCCTGTAGAGGACTATGGATACTAACTGGCCTTCCCCACCTCCAGATATAGGACTCTCACTTGTGTCCTGGAACTTGATCTTTACCCATAACCCACCTGACTTCCCTTTAAGAACAATGAATAACACCTTCACTACAATATCAACAATATACAATAAACACTATACATATCTACAATGAGCTGCAATTTCCCCTTATCCATATGTAATTAGATACTGCATTTGTCCTCTGGTGAGCTGGGGAACATAAACAGGGCTATAAAAAGTGCATGTTATAAAACTAAACATTTTGTGAGAAACAAGGGGCAGGCTGGTTGAGGGGATATCAAGCTCGTTTTGTCATATTCGTGTTTTGGTGTTGACCAGAAATCCCCATATGTTTTGGTTTTGGATCTGGATATAATTAAAATTTGTGAAAAATAGGTAAAATCATGTGATATTTTGAGTTGCTTTTGTTTTGACATTACTATTTATAGCATTAACATTCATTTACAGTCATTGACAGCCTATTGTCTAATGAGGAAATCGCTAAAGCATATAAAGTGTGTAATTCCACCTCATTACTATATCTTGCTGGTTTGATGCTTATGTTCGAGAGTTACATGATCCTCAATTATATGATCAACACCATAATATAGACAGGGTTGGAAAATCGACATTAATGACACCAACAGAATTATTAGGTCAACAACTGAAATGTAGACAGTATTATTAGATCAACAATTTCATTGTAGACAGCATTATTAGGTCGACAATTCAAATTTAGACAGTATTCTTAGGTTGACAATAATATCCCTAAGCCTATCACTAACCCTATCACTAGCACTAACCATACAATACTGTCTTTATTTTAATTATTGACCTAATAATACTGTTGAGCATGTGGACTGTCAACCTAATAATACTACACTTGAATTGTCAACCTAATGTTGTCAACTTTATTAATGTTGACCAAATTAATGTGTAGTTAGCAACCACATACCATCTTGCTTCAGTTGGTGGCATGGCAGGTCATTTCTTTTGTAGCTGCTGCAATGATTTAATAAATAAAACTAAAATTCCATATATCGCATGCAGTGGCAAGAAAATGCACAGACCGTGCTCAATTTTTACTAGTAGTTGACCTGTTACACATACTAAAGTGTCCATTGAAAAATAGAGTGCCCAATATGGTCATGCATCTTCTGTAACTTCCCATGTACCATATTTTCACTAAGAGTGTAGATCTGTCACCTCCAAAACAGCCACATCAGTGCATGAAAATAACACTGAGGCTGAAGAACAAATTGGGCATTCACAGAATCCTGAGCAGAGTCTAAGTATGTCCATGAGTGCTATATGTGATCTGACATTTCAGATTCTGATACTATGATTATAGGACAGCTTCCTTCCAAAATTTCAGAACTTTGGAAAGGGTGTGATACATATGTTTGACAGTTACGTGATCATCATTTATATGGTCAACACCATAATATAGACAGAATTTGAAAGTCAACAATAATGGCATTCACAGTACTGTTAGGTCAACAATTGAATTGTAGACAGTATTTTAATAAGTAGACAATTGGAATGTAGACAGTATTTTTAGGTTGACAATAATTTCCCTATCCCTATAATCTTAACCCTAACCATGTAATACTGTCTATATTTGAATTGTAGAACTAGTAATATTGTCGACATTTGAATTGTCAATGTAAAGTTGTCGACTTTCTGACTGTTGACCGCATACCTTTGGATTTTGAGGATGAGTAGTAAATATGATAATTTAGATTGAGGATGTTACTTTGGAACTTGCTAGTGTGCAACATGATGAGGGGGATAATTGTGGATCTGAAAATGTTACAATGTGTTGTACATGAACAAGATAATGAGGAGAATGATGTATGTGTCTAACTAGCTCAGCCACCAGTGGTACCACCTCATGCCCATGATAAATACATTATCATGCCTGGGCAAAAGACAAAAAAAATCCACCTCTTGCATGTATAAATATTTTTATCCCAAAACAGACAACCTTTGTCAAGGCATCTGTAGCATTTGTGATGCCACAATAAGTAGACATAAGCACCTGCTACCTTCAATCATCATTATTCATTTATATGGGGTCAGCAAATTCCATTGCGCTATACAATTGGGAACAACATCTCTATGTTACATTATTTGAAATAAGCTCATTCAAGTAGTTTATCAAAAGGTGGTAAACCATGTATAGTAACAAGAAGTCCACCTTCAGCTAGCAGCAGAATGGATAAACACCTCATGCAATCTTCCCAATCAGCACCTTCATCATTAACCTCCTCATTATTAGTACGAAGTCCAATGTCCAATTTTCAAACTGAATAATGCAACCCATGATTCTTAAGAGGCTTCCTTGAGCACTACGGCTGCTGCATGGTGTGAAACTTCTATATAGAAGGGGAAGAAGAAGAGTAAGCATAGTTTTAAACAGCAATTGCCTGTACAGTAAGCAATTGCAAATCAACATCCTCTTGCACAGCGGATCACTAAAGCCAAGTCAGCTATGTTAGTAATGGATGTGCATCCAATTTCTGCCATCAATGCATCAGAAGTTAGCAGAAAAGTTGAGATCTTGTGTCCATGCTACCAAGTGCCATCTCAATTCCACTTCTCCTGAACAGCAGTTCCTCAGCTGTATCTGTAGGTTAAACAAAAACGCATTCAGTACCTATAAACTGACATTGCACCAACTAGCCACTTAACTTCGGATATTTGGACAAGCGGTCTTTCAAACAAAAGTATACATCACCATGACAACCCATTGGGTAGGTGTATCTCCTTCAGTAGCAGCAGTGCCTGTAGCATCATCATCAACCTCCTCATTCCTTCAGCAAAGTAGAGCTAGTACTATGCCAGGTATTTCACAGCACCCTGTCTTTTGGACACTTTATAGTACAGATGTGATGCTGCCCCTCACACAATTGTTTTCAGATGAAAACATTTGGGATTTTATATATTCTTATGGGGTGTGCTGCTCACAGTCAAATAGAATCATGTTTTTTGTCCACTAAATAGTTCAAATGTCTATGCTATATATACTATAATTTACTATTACAACCAGTAGCCACTGCTTGCCTACTCTTCACTTTCTGACACCCAATTGATCAGCACACAATTTCAGCAGACTGATCTGTAAATAAACTCTTAATATTTATGCAGTAAAATCACAGATATTGTAATATAAATTGGCTCTTTCACCCAGTCCAACCCTCATCAAGTGATTTTCAGAGCACAGAATTGCAGAAAACATCCTACCCACATGCTATAAATACTAAAATGGCAGCTGAGAACAGGGGGAGAGCTATATAGAAAAGATTTTTTAATCAAAAACTTGTGAGATCCGACATTTTACCAGAAATTACATTTGCCTTGATTTCAGGTCCGAATTTGGCGTGAGACACCAAGTCATGACTCATTTCGACTCGTTATCCCAAAATCTGGTATCCCCGATCTGTCAGATTTCTCTGAATCCAAACCACTTATCTCTAGATATTAGTATGTCTTTTGTGTCTAAAGTGTGCTCATGTTTTCGTGTCTTATATTCCAACACCCATGCTAAGAAGTTAATTACAAGCGTTCTATTTCTTTTCCACCTCTGCAACACCAGAGACAGCGCTAATGTCAATGGGGATGGAGTCAGCTTCTCTAATGCCCATAGGCTTCTTCAATCAATATATTATTAGGCACAAAACCACACAGTACTCGTGACTGGAGCCTCCGGTTCAATGTCCTCACCACTAATTGGCATAATAGCATCAGGAAATAATTGACAGAAAAACTGCCACATGATAAAAAAGGACAGTCACAGTGTGTTACTTTAGATTTCTACACCTCTCCACAAAGCTAGGCACACATTTAGTTTGCAGAGGCACCTCCAAAGAGTGGAATATAGGTATGCACCTTAATTTATGTTGAGTGGACCATCTTAAAGCCACTGTACAAAACCAAGGTATTATGCATCCAGTGCTTCATAAATGAGAGCAAATCATATATGCTTCGACCATTTTATGTCCAAATTGTTAGACTTCAATCCTTTTTTTAAAATGTTACCCAGGCTTTCCATCAAAAAAAAGATTTTGGTAGGTGTTAGTTGATTTTTTATTTCCATGTAAGGGAGTATTTCTATTTTTGCTGAATGTCATCAACATATTCAGTGTCACTGACATGTCTTGAATGATACTGTTGCAAACAAATTGACTCATTTTCTCCTGCATATTTCTCTTTCTTGTTCTATAAAGGAAATAACACTCTTAGAAAGCATTGCCTGGCAAGCATTTAGTCCATTCCAATAGAGCTTTAAAAAAATGTTCATTTTCTCTTGCTAACTGTTTTCATATTTTCAATGCACTTGTCATTTTCACCCATATTCTTAGACATGGCTGTTAGTTCAGTGCCACCTAAAATATCCTCTTCGATCTGGGTTTCATGATCATCATAATTGTTTTGTTCTTGATAGCATTCTATATATATCTGCCTATCACCGTCATCTTGTTCACCACAGACACGCATACGGTTTTAAGATGTATTCATTCCAGAGAGTTGACATTCATTGTTTTGTTCACTCTCATTTTCTTGCTTAATAAAACTTAATTATTGCCCTAGGAATATAATTGGTATTATATCTCTAATGCCACAATGTTTCCTACTAAGTAACTGTTTTCTACATGAAAAGGTTACATCAGTTTATAAATCACCTCTATTAGTTCACATTGCTTTTGAATAAAAAGATATTTCATGAAATTTTGAACATTACATTACGTAGTCATTAATAGCAACCTTGCAAGCAGAATCAAGGTAGAATCCTACCTAGTTGGAAGATCACATGTCAGATGATTTTATAGCAAATTGCTGTACTTTTGTTATACACTTGTAATGTTATAAGAGCATTTCTTCCACAATATGATCTGTTGAAATGGGCGCTGAACTTCTTTGACTCTGATAATGACCACTAGAGTTTCTATAGATAAATACTTGAGCAAAAAAAAAGAGGTATGTGTTTTATGTCCAAACTAAAAAGCAACAAATATAATTAAACAATTGTACAATGTTACATTGCAAATGATTAATTGTCTAGAGCATAACAAACTATTGAGTTCACAATTTTTGCAAGCATTTGTATAAGTGTATGAGCTGTTGGGTTCAAATGTATGCTAATTTCTCTATTTGATTTCTGAATCAAACTTTATTTTAAAGAATAACATCCAATGTTGATGAGGATGATGATGATGTTAGTGGTGGCAATGATGATGAACATCTTGCTTTAGATTATTTTGCATCACAGGCACCACCTTCTATTTAGTCATGATTTAGTAGATTTTGATGAAAATGTCAGGTTACAACAATTGTGAAAATTATGTGAATCTCAAATGACATTTAAGTGTAAATGAGAATTTGCAACGCTTGGAAGTTGAGCATAATAAGACATTACTGCAATGTCAAATTGAGCATCAGCCAGATGACAAGGACAAAATGTTGCTGTTGTGGGACATCCAACAGGGGAAGATAAGAATGAAACATTAACATTATGTGGTGGACAAGATTAATGAATGACCAAAAGGAAAACATTTTCAGACAAACAATCAATATAAAATAAAAAAATGTAAACAATATCAAATCATTTTAGCTGCAATGTCATTTGTAAGAGATAGTAACGTGTATTCATGAGTTACCCACATCAGTGTCCAAAACATAGTTAAGAGTGCTAAACATACATCATTTTCAAACAAAGATGAACATATGGGGCTGATACTGATTTGGACGCATATGAATAAAAAAAATGCACATATAAATAGTATATTTATGTATATATGCTGAGACGGAGACACCTCAAGATACATCCAGCTCTGCACCAGTAGCATATGCACCAGGTAGTAACTTTCACCCGCTTGGTCTTAAGTATGATACCAGCTGCAGTAATGTCTCCTGGCAGAGTGGCTATCTTACATGAATCTCTCTGTGTATGCAGGTCAGCCCAGTGCAGTCGCACTATTATAGCTTCCGCCCTACATATTTTGTCACTTCCTCAGGGGTATTGTGCATGGTCAATCTTGGCGGCCATTTATAGCAGATCCAATAAATCTCAAGACTGAGATAAACACCCAAAAGCACTCAATAGATTAACACTCAATAGATTAACAACTATACCAAAAAACATTAGATAATATTTAACACCTTCATACCTTTTTTCATAGATCACAAAAGAATCATATTCATGCCATTAAATTATGGTTACCATTTTCTTGAAGCCTATATATTAAAGAATGACTACTGCCATATTATTAAAGAACACAAAATTCTAGGCATCAATCATGCAAAAATACAACAAATTATGTTCATTAATCATTAGTAAAAACATATGCATTCTAGACAGAGAACTTGGATTTAAGGTATTTTTTGAGATTTAGATTCTATTGGCAAGCTGCATTTTTAAGAAGTCCTGAGGAAATTTGCTATTTTTACTAATATAGGGACATATTAGGATAGAGGTAAACCAGCATCATTACTAAGAAGATAAGAGCCATTTTGTCATAGTTTCAGCATCATTAATATTTGATGCAACACGGCCATGTACATATCATTATATATAATAAATAACATTTAAATGCTTTTACACTATTATAAATATCCCATATTATATCTCACTAGAAATACACCAGGGGGAGGCATTAAGACTGTATGATATTTATTATTGTTTATTTATAGATTTTTACAAGTAAATATGTAAATACATTTGTAAATATAAAACTAGAATAAAACAAACAATATTGTAAAATCTAAAAAATGCTTAAGAACACTTTAATTGATAAAAACATATTTTTAATGTTTCTAATGTGCTCCAGTTCAACAAATGTTTGGTCTTCCAAACATATTTCTTCCTCCAACTCCATTCCAAGAGTTATCAAAGTCAGAAAAATATTTTTATGCATACAGACCCTGCAGTGATTACATGGAAAGGATCTTTTCCCTTTGGGTAGCCAGTTAGATGTCAAAGAGATATATTTTCTTAATATACTAGTTACCAGCAAACTTTAAAAGTTCTAGATCTTTTGAACACAACTTTGGGCTGTTAAGAAATAATATCTTTCAGTAAAGAGTCCAATTTCAGGAGTTCCAATGTTTGGGTAGTATTTGTGTAATTTCACTCTCTTTGGTATTAAAAGTTGCAATAAACAGTTACTGTATTTCCATTCCCTTCAGAATTATGTTTTTATACACTGTAAATGTTGGCACTTAACCTGCCGGCATAAAAATGTCGGCTGGCTAAATACCGACACTTACATTATGCTGATAGGTTGACAATGTACATTGTGATTGGCAACATGCACAATGTCACCAATCAGAATGGCGACATTAAAAGACCAATACCGGCGGGTCCGCAGACTATACCACGGACCTGCCGGCATTGGTCTTTTAATTAGTGCCGACATTTACAATGCTGTAAAAATGTACTCTACTCATCTCTAGAAATAAGTCAATTATTTTTTCAAATATATTTCATATATTCTAAAATAAAACATTTTAGTGGCCCTTTCATATCTAAATTTAGCAATAAATAATGGTTAGTAGCTTCTAAAAAAAAATCTTGTGGAATATTGGTATATAATGATTTAACTGTCCACCAAATTTAAAACCTTATTAGAATCGTTTAGAAATTATTGCAGTTTGTAAACATATTTTTTCAAATAAATATCCACATGTACCAAAATTTAAGACAGATTATTGGTCTGCCCAGGGAGTTCTACAAATCTGTTTGAATCTTTGAGAGAAAATAAAATGTGGGCTTCTAGTATTTACATTTCTGAGATATCCATATGGATCTTTGTCTAAAATATGTTCAGATGAGTCTTTACTTAAGTTTCCACCTCCTCCATTATCCTTACCACTGAATCTCTATCAAATTTAGTATAGGTTTTCTCTGTCTGTCAATAAATCCATTAACTTCCATAAGATAATATTCTTGGTCCATAACCATCAGACATCCATTCTTATTAGCACGCTAAATGATTGTATTCTTGTTTATCTCTAGATCATTTATTGCCCTTTGCTCTTGTGGGGATAGGTTATACTTCGTTTTAGAGGGTTCTCTACATATTCTCTCAAAAACTTTCTTAAATAGTTCAAAAAAGTAACAATATTATTCTCCTTAGTTTGTAAAGGGTAAAACTTAGGTTTTTAACACAGAGCTCGTAAAGGTCTTATCACGATTTTGATGAGGATAAATTATAGCACTCTGATATTTATACAACTTAAAAAAAGGCTTTATTTTTTTTTGTATTCAAAATTTTATTGAACAAGCATGAGTGACAAATAGCAGTGAGGACATAACAGGAAAAGAGTCCAATCATTGTCACAGTACACAATAAAAGTGCTATGCATAGTGAAAATGGAAACAGCCGTATAAACCGAACAATACAATTTCAATATATTTAAGAGAACAAAGGGTAGGTAAAGGGGGGGGGGGTGGTTGTCAGCTGTAGCAAGTAGTGGGGAAATAAGCCTCAGAGAGGAAAGAGTAGAAAGAGGCATTACTCTGTGTTCAGAAGAACGGCAAGTAGGGATGTCTGGTAATCAAGAGGCACCTTCAATGGAGAATGGAGAACTTTACGTATATTGCAGGGGGTCCAGACTTGGTGAAACTTGTCTTCCCTATCACACAAGTGGGAGGTGAAAAAATGTCTTTTTAAGGTAAGAATTCGCATGACATCTATTGTCAGCCAAAAAAAGTTCAAAGCTTGTAGACACTGTTTGGGGCAAATGAAAGACCTAAGTAGACTGATTTCTCCTTTTGTATGGGTATGTTTGGACAGGTTAAAGATACCTTTATTATCGACACCCACATTACCATTCTTTTCTTGTTTTCTCTTTTTCCTCCTCTCATTGCCCTTTTAATTATTCTGGCCTCCTTCATTTCCATCTTGACGGAGATATTTTCTTTATTATATTTTCTGATAGACCCCTTTTGGACTGTGGTTGGATCCACGAATTTCCTAAAAACTTCTCGAAACCTTCAATCATAATTGATTTATCTAGATGTTTAAACCTATTGGTCAAATGAATCATTCGGATTATTTGGGCCAAATTTTCTACAGTTTTTTTCTCTGATACTTTTTTTATAAGCGACCTACTCCCATGAAGAGTCCCTATAAGGGTATTTGGATTGACCCCAAACTCCAATATCTCTTTTCCCTTCTCTTGATTCATACCAGTCTCTAACTTTATTCATTCTGTAGTCTCTTTTAAATTTTCTCATCTTGGTGTCTATCACTTCACTTCGCTCAGGATGTTTAATTTTAGATTCCATCTTAGCTTTTAACTCTTTAAACTCCTCTAGATTCTTAACATCACCAAATTACCTTCCAACTCTAAAGGAAATTATGCACATGATATATTCTGAAGTGCAACCTATAAAATCTTAGTTATCGTCAATTAGTTTTTCAGATTCAACCGGAAAGTGCAAAGGCAGGCATAACAATTTGTACTGTCAACCATCACAGATTTATTGTTATTATTATTATTACCTTTTTTATAAATCAATATTCGCCCCAGAAAACAATCGTTGAATGTCTAGATTAGTCAAAATGATTGCTTTAGAAATGATACCATTCAAGTTTGTTGAATATGTGTTATTTCATGAAGTTATGGCATGTGCCAAGCCATCAGGCAAATTCCTAGTCAACATTATTTTTCCAATAAACACTACCCACTTTATACTCCTATATTGTTAAAAATGTTGAATAGTCTCTGTCAATTTATCTTTGTACCCAGGTTCATGCCCCAACTGATATGAGGTCAAGAGACTCTAACCAGGGACAATTCAAGTCTTTCACTGCTCACTGGATGATATTTCAGTACCAAAAGAATGTCAAGTCCCATGGTACACATCACCAACATCACCATATTCCCTGACATCATCAGCATCCTCATCAACATCATGCATTAACATAAGTAAAGTTGAAAGGTGCTATGTAATTGTAGCTAAGTTTGGATCAGAAGTAATATTGTAAAGATTCTTCAGAGTTTATTAGTTTTACTATCGCCAACCTGGGTTAACACTGGCAGGAACATAAGTATGAAGTTTAACTAACCCCTGGTTTGCAACAGGGACCTATGTAAGGGGTTTGGGCTTCGCTACTGGTAAGTTCACGGGTCCTGCCCCAAGGTATGATGAACTGTTGCCCAGCAGAAGAAAAGAACAGATCAAAGTAGCCTGAGCCAGTACACAGAAAGAGTTCAGAGAGGTGGCTACTAGCTGGTAATTGTGCAACTGAGCAAGGAGGCGCAGAGTATAACGCACCCCCTGGTGTTCACCAGGGACTCCCGCAAGGGAGTTTGGGCTTTGCTGCAAGAGGGTGCGCAGGTCGCGGTTCTCTTTGTTCTGGAATTCACTTATTCATCTTTGCCCTGTGCAACTGTTGTCAGCTGTGTATGTATCTAATTGCACTCTGTTTATGTACTGCCCTGTATGCCATATTCTGTTTTGTCCCTTGCTCTATGTTCGGCGCTGCTGACCCTTTGTGGTGCCTTATGAATAAAAGATAATAATAATAATAATAATAATAATAATAATAATGATAATAATAATAACAATGAATATAACTTTAATTGTGTTTAATCACTGTACACAGCTGTGACATGTTAACACTAGGGTATATGTAAACCATTACCTATCAATTTTACTAAAATTCAGATTCTGCAGTAACTGCATTATAAATATAATTGGTGTGCCTTTCTTTTCCTACTACACCTAAAAGAATGTCAATGTGATACATAGTCCTATACTATATCATACTAAGAAGATGTATGTTTCAATCTAGTTTAATATTGCTATAAAACACAAGTGACATGAATAGTAAACAGTAGTGATGTCATTCCTGTAAAATATAACTTTATGTTTGGTGAAATTGTTCCATTATCAAATGCATAACTGTCAGTAAGTACATACAAAATGCAACCCCAGCACAAATTGATAATGGTAGGAGTTGGGCAGAGGAAGTACAGTCTTGGTAAGTAAGGAGTAAATATACAAGTGCAGCTCATTTTGCACCCAAAGTATATTTAAAAAGGTGTTCCCAGTTTTATGTGTGGGTGCTCATTATTTTTCTCCCTGCAGTGGATTATAATTTTTCACTGACTCTGGTGTAAACCAGATATTGTTCTACACTTTTAATGGGATGCATTTTACCACTTCCATTTGCAATTTGGTGAAAACGTGCATTACTAGGCACACTTCAGCATTGTACGAAAAAGCTTCAGCAACACAAAATTGACTTGTAAAAAATATAATTCCAATGTTCTCTCACATGACTAATTTAAAACACAATAGGCCTGATTCATTAAGCAGAGCAAAGGAAAAAAAAGAGTAGTTTTGCTCCTGGACAAACCATGTTACAATGCAAGGGTTCAGGGCCGGATTTACCGCTAGGCAACCTAGGCACCTGCCTAGGGCCTAGCAGTTCTCAGGGAGCCCAGATTGGGGGGGTGGACAATAAAAGAAAAAAAAATGGCGGCCCCTCCCCCGACTCGCGGCACCCGACCCCGCCCCCCGTGCGACTCGTACGGGGGGGGGATATCAGGTGCCGCGAGTCGGGGGAGAGGCTGGTGCAATAGTCAGGGTCTATGTGCAACATGCCATGTACTGACACCCGAGGATCAGTCAGAAGCTGCAGCATTTACGACCATCCCCTGCGCAGGGTCTCTGTGAGAGTGTAGCGGTCCCAAGATGTCTTCCCCCCAGCAGGACCTCTCTTCTCCTGACATCAGGCTGTAGCCACAGATGCACTGGCCTGATCAGAAACCGGAAGCTGTGGTAAATGATAGGCAGAAGATCCATAAAGCTCAGGAATACCTACAATATGTACTGGACCGAAGGAGTACAGGTAGGAGCTTAATACTCTGTCACAGATCTGTGCACAGAGAAGCATTATATAGATAGAGATTTTTTGAATTGGACGGGCTAAATGTCATCACATGACTGCTACTTTATAATTATATGCACACTCGTCGTTATAGAGAGCAGGGCAGTGGCAGGACCTCCAGACATCTGCTGCTGGGAGCGATGAGAGCCCGCTGAAAACCAGGTCCAGTAATTGAGAGTTGGACTTTGGGTCCAGTGTCTGAATATTGTCTTGTTAGTTTATTTCCTCCAACTAATAATGTAATTAATTTTTAAATGTTCACATTCCTTTACTTCTATCTTGGTTGAAAATATGATTTAAAATGATCAGCTTCTCTACAGCACTGCAATCAGGCCCGGCGCTCCCATTAGGCAAGGTTAGGCACTTGCCTAGGGCGCCGGGCTCTGGAGGGCGCCTGGAGGGCGCCTGGAGGTAGCCTGGAGGGCGCCACAGAATGAAAATTACTTTAAAACTGTGCGGCGACCGCTGACCATACCTGTCACGGCTGCCGCACAGCATTCAGATACATCCACGGGGAGGGGGGAAGAGGCTATTGCTCACCACCACCGCCTCTCTGCTCCGTCTCCTCCCCTCCACTCACTGACTGTCGGGCCGTGACATCATTATCACGGCCCGACAGTGTCAGTAAGTGGAGGGGAGGAGACGGAGCAGAGAGGCGGCTGTGGTGAGGCAAGGTAAGGAAAGACGGGGTGAGGGGGGAGAAGGGAGCCGATTTTTGCGGGGGGGCGCCGATTTTGACAAAATGCCTAGGGCGCCATGGACCCTAGCACCTGCCCTGACTGCAATGTGCATTCTCAAACGTTCTGTCACTTTTCAGAAAATATTGAAAGTAAACAGACATTTACACCTCCCCGTTCTGACATGAGTTCACTTTGCACTGCGTCATATTCCAAAATTTGCAGCATTTAGCAGTTTCTATGTGTGTTAAAAAATAAAATGACAATCAATGGTAGCACTAATTGGCATCTATCTAAACATGCAGCAAACATCTATCATGTTTGAGCTGTTGTCAGATTAATGCCTTATATATTTACTATAGAATACTGAGAGTGGAGCGCTGAACATTAAGGGCCTCATGACACAGTTAGAGTGTACTGCGCATTTGTGGCTATCTTATACAAGGAGTCTGTGTACTTGGACTTTCAGTATGGGGGGTGTTGAAGTCGTATAATTGGATGAACGAAAGTATATTGGTTTAATATTGTTTAGCCATGCAAATGCGATCCGTACGCTACATAACACGTGGCGTGGTGCGTTCGCACAGTAAAATACGCACGCACACACTGGGGGTTCCTGGGGTATAACTGGAGAGAAGAGGATAGACTCCATTTATCATGCCCATGTCATGTTTTCTAACCAGCTAACAAGTGCTGGTAATCAGGAACTGCACCTGCAAAATGCTGACAAAAAACTGCTAGGCAGTTTTCTCACTCTCTCAGACCTGGAGAGAAGGTTGGATGCCTCCTGAGAGACACTGCAAATGGTAACCTGTAAGTTTTATGTTTTGTATTTGTGGGGGACAAAAGATCCTTCACAGTAGAGAGCATGTTCCTGTGTGTTTAGTTTGTCGAAGTCATATAATTGGATGAACAAAAGTATATTGGTTTAATATTGGTCTGCCGTGCGATTGCAAAGCGTACGCCACGTAACACGTGGCGTGATGCTATCGCACGGTAAAATACGCACGCACACACTCGCATTACAACATTTAGTTATTTATATAATTCATATTCATATTGGTTTCGTTACACTGTAATTTATGAGCAGATAATATTTGGTTTATTATTAGTCTATATATATATATATATATATATATATATATATAGTATGATTATATGTACATTTTAGTGTTATTAAAGGTTTAGGTTATAGGAAAGGTGTCATGCCTGATATATATATATATATATATATATATATATATATTGATCCCCTAATCATCAGCAACTGTCCGGTGCAGTCAGCGAAGAGATCGCACATAGCATACTTTAGTTATTGATATTAGGGAATAATCCTTTGTATGATGCTGGCTATGAAAGGAGCAGACCCCCTGGAGAGACGACCCCCACCTTTGGATTCCTTAGATTGAATCAACCTATGATCTGTTTACCCTGGACCCACCCAACGTCTGGACTTATAGAAACAATCTATGTCATCTATATTGTTCAAGTGTAACACTGTACTGTATATAATCATCGCTGCACACCCCCTGGCTCTCAGTCACTTCTGACACAGTATTCTAAGCAGATATACTGTCCATTGGGTCCCGTGGTTGCGCAGCGAGCGCAATGCGATAAGAGCGCGGTATGTATGTATGTAACTTTTGGTATTGGCTGTACTGTACTGTATCATAATATAATAATGTATTGAATTGTTGACTATTTACATCTGCTGAAATAAATCACTTTGTGCGTTAGAAACACAATACAATCGCTTGGGCAATGCTTATTTGAAAATGATAGAATTACTTTAATAGGGGTTATCCTGATTTTGCACACTTGGATAGAAGAGAGCTGTGATCTGTGATCAGAGGACTGGTGCTCTGTACTTCTATATTTTATAGGACTGTATTTTTCAGTTGTGCCCCAAAACTGCACAGAGGTTCTAATGCTCTCTTTACTTCAGTGACTGTCGCCTGTGATGCTGCCACTTACATTCACTATAGGGTTTGAATGAACTCCTTGTATGAGTAGTTATAATTGCCACTCTATAGTAGAAGCTCAGGACTGCATAGATTGATGGAATAAATCAGGAGGCAATATAAAAAGAAAAATTATCAATGGAGTTTATTTTGTTGTATTGAGCAAACACTGATGATCACCCTTTTCTTCTGGCTCCTTCATTACCTCTAACTAATTAGAAAAACCTTTAAGTGCTCCACTTAACCATCTCACCATGTAGTACACCTCACCCTCTTTCACCTTCCATCTCTCCCACTCTTGCTTCTTGCTCTCAGATCCCCTTACATTGGCTCACCCCCATGTGACAACCGTTTGTTTGTCCCTTTCCCTTTAGATTGTAAGCTCTTGTGTGCAGGGCACTCTGCCCTCTTGTTCTTTTTACCTATAACTTTTGCTTACCATTTACACTGCGCACCTCCTCCATTGGCTCTCTGTCTAATGACTCCACTCCTCCATTGTTTTCGCTCCCCTTTCAGTGGCTCTAAACCTGTTAATTGCACCCACGCTAATGGGAATAGGTATCAACTTGCGCAGAATATACCTCTTGCATACCTCTTGTTGAGTTGTAGTGTTACACCATGTACTGTCTTGTTGTTACATTAGGCTGTAACTAGGGCAGTGTGACCTCCCACGGCGCATTGTCAAGTGTTTGTAAAGAGTTCCTACACTTAAAAAAATGCGGAGAGAGGGGGGGGGGGGCGCTAGTGCTCTTTCTCGCCCAGGGCACTAAAATTTATAGTTAGCTCTCTGGTTATGGTAACAGGGTCCGCTGCGGTCACATGGTACACAGTGTTAGGCGGGCTGCTGGAACTCTATGGTAGTCTGTGTGCAGGAGCTGCAGCATTTCTGTCTGTTCCTGGAGTCACAAAAGGTAGAAAAAGGTAAGAGGAAGGGGTACTGTGACGGAAAGCTAGTGTGTGTGAGATTGAAGCTGCAGTGTAAGAGGAGGGCATGTGTGAAGGTGCTGGGCAGAGAGGGGGCATGTGTGAAGGTTCTGGGCAGAGAGAGCACAGTGTGATGAGAGGAACAATAATGAGGGGCCGCATGGTGATGCAGGAGGAGCAGTGTGATGTGCAGCAGCACATAGCTAACCCTTCTACTTAACTTTAGGAGTATATGCTATGCTAAATAAAATATAGTGCTATGGATTGTTTCAGTGGAGGGGGGGCCCAAACCAATATCTTGCCTAGGGCCCCATGAGGTCTACATCCGGCTCTGCAAGGAGTGCACTAGCAAAAAGGGTTGTGTACAAGTCATCGGTGCTGAATATTCACTGACCCCATGTTTTGGTTTTGGTTTTGGTTTTGGATCTGGATTAACTTCGTGTTTTGGTTTTGGCAAAACCGCCCTTGCGTGTTTTGGTTTTGGATCCCGTTTTTTTTCTAAAATCCCTTATTTTTTCTCCCTAAAATCACATATTTTTGCTTTTTATTTCCCCCTACATTGTTATTAACCTCAATAACACTAATTTCAAGTCATTTGCAGTCAATTGTGACCACCTCACAGGTCACAATAATATTTTCATACACTTTCAAACAAAAACTGCAGCGACCTGGCTGGGTGCTAAGCGGCAGAGCAATGACTCAAATATACGGCAGTTCCTAGCACATCTAGGAAACATTGGCACACAGCAGTGGCAGAAAAGAAAAGTGGTGCAAGATGGAAATGTCCTTGGATAATGAAACCAGTTATGGTTCATTTGATCGCTCCACCCGTTTCTTGGATAACTGTGGTAATAGACACCCTGGGATGCGTGCTTTTATCAGACCGAGACCAATCCAGGGTGTCAGACAATGCACTAAAAAGAGCCATTGTAATTCACAGCAAAAAGCAAGTTCATCACTAAGCTTCGAATCAGCCCCAATTGCCACAAAATTATAATATAGTTAGGTACCTTTGACGCAAAGTGCGATTAAAAACACTTGATGAAACACAAGCAAAGTGTACACGTCTATTTAGACATCCATGCTTACATTACTTCTGCAAGCAATGTTGTTCTTTTTTATTAAAACTGTTCTCTTTATACCGTTCCAAAATTTTTAAAATAATCCTCCACCATTCTTTGGATGTTGATAATTGATAGTAGAATCAGGTGGAGTTAGAGAGGTGTCACTAATTCTGGTCAATTCTTTTACAGTAGACAAGAGCAGGGGGTAAATGTATCAAGGTCCGACTTTTTTAGCTTGTTAAAATCACGGCAAAACGTAGGTGATAACCCGCAATTTTAGTCCAAAATTTCTAAAATGTATTAAGCTGTGATTTTTACCCTGATCTTCAAAATCGCTGGTCATCTCTGGTGCTTTGCTGCGATGTAAAACACTCCCGTGTTTAACTCTCCTGTGTTGTAGCAGTGGGAATACTAAACCCATCACTGTTACACTGTCCCTGCCTATATAGTCGGAGGTCTGGCAGCTGTCAAAACTGTAAAAAATAGATCAAAGTTAAAAATAAAAAAAAAAAGCGGGGTCTCCCCTCTATTCACTATTAACCCTAGTGCTGCCAGACTACTGCTGGTTCTGTGAAAATCGGGGAAAAAAATTGCGTGGGGTCCCCTCAATTTTTGCTGAACCAGCACTAGACAAAACAGCCAGGGTTGGTGGCACTATAGCAAGGAGAAACGTGAGAGGGGTCCCCCTGCCATAATGACAAACCAAACCCAGGCTGTTCAGCGCTGAGCTGGATTCCCTAGGGAGTGGTGTCTGTCATAAAAAAATGAGTGGGTCTATCCTCTAGGGACAACCAGCCAGTGCTGGAAGCACTAGGGCTCTTCCTACACCCCTAACTGTTTTCTTTCAGTTCTGCTTTTTTACGTAAAAGTATTTGGACACCACTTTTGGAGTCCGAATGACAAGGTTTTGCTTGGTCACAACTGACCTTACAATAAAATGCCTCAGTGACAGTTGCAGAACTAGCACTCATAGAGAAAGGCGAAAGCCTCATTCTTTCCTTGCCACTGCATGTGTAGAATGGCATGTTGGCAATTTTATTTTTTTCTGCAGATAACTTTGCCTGGATTACAGGTTTTTTTGTCTTAACCAAGGTGAAAGGTGTTTTTTTACATTTGGTGTTTCCCTGAATTAAAAACACTATGCACTTTAACATAGGCTTTAGCAGATGACGCAGATGGATTACTATCATCATGACTGGTGCCAGCAGCTGCTTGGTGCTCCTGCTCTGCTGTGTACTGCTGTGAATCCATTTTGATAACACCGTACAATTTGACTGCAAATTCAGAAGACCAAGCCTGCCAGCCCTAGTATTTCTATTTCAGCAATGACAATTAGCAATGGAGCTCTCCTCTTTGTGTGTAACCTATATTACATCATACAAATTGACTGCAAATTCAGAAGACCAAGCCTTCCAGCCCTAGTATTTCTATTTCAGCAATGACATTTAGTAATGGAGCAATGGAGCTCTCCTCTTTGTGTGTATAACAGTTGGCTTACAGGGAATTGATCCCTAGGCTCTGCTGAACATGGCTAGGCCCACCCACGGGTGCGGAGTCTAACAGACATGTGGTTTTCACCAGGAACCCCCGCATGGAGGTATGGTCTTAGCTGCACCAAATCTGCAGGTCGCGGTCCCGTGAGTGAGTGTACAGCAGAATGATGTGGGGGAGCCAGATGAGGTGGATGAAGACGATGGAGTCCACAGACGAGTGGTATAAATACAGGCACAACAATAATATAGGCTGATAGTCAGCAGCCAATAAGTCACTAGGAGAATAGGTGCTCTGTGGTATAAAACAAGAGGACTTAGGCTGTCACTATGAAGTACTCTGGAGATAGTAATGGAAGTACTGGAGCAGCAATAGTTCAACACAGCCAGAGGCTGAAGGCTGACTGGAGTGGTGGAGGTAACTCGTAGTAACAGCTGATGAGTCACAGAGAGAGTAGCGGCTCTGAGCGGTAGCGATGAGAGAGCTGAAGCTGTCACGATGAAGTACACTAGAGATGGTAAGTGAGGTATTGGAGCAGCGAAGGTTCAACACGGCCAGAAACTGAGAGCAGGCTGGAGTAGCAGAGGTAACTCATGATAGCAGCTGAGGAGTCACAGGTGTAATAGCGGCTCTGAGTGGTACCGATGAGAGAACCGGAGCTGTCACAATGAAGTACACTGGAGATGGTAAGAGAGGTACTGGAACAGCGATGGTTTAGCACAGACCATGAACTGAGAGCAGACTGGAACACAGGCAAACCACAGGGAGAACATAAACCAGAACCACAGACTGCAGGAAGTGACCTTGAAGAACAGGCATCAGACAGGTGAATCCAGGAGGTTTAAATAGTGTTCCAGAAGTGCTTAGCCAATGAAAAAGAGGGAGGAGGTCCTGAAGTGCAATAGGCTTGCACCTGCACAGATCTGAATATAGCTGAATGAATGAACTGGAGAATGTCTGATGCTGGAACATGGCAGTTTCCAGATGAATGGACTGCAGGTAACGAGACAGGTACTGTGGGACCGGAGCGTTAGAGTGTGTTACCTATATAACACAATACAATTTGACTGCAGATTTACACCAAGACTGCCAGCCCTATTATTTGTATTTCCGCAATGACAATTAGCAATGGAGCCTTACCTATATAACACAGTACATTATGTGACTGCAGATTTAGAAGACAAAGCCTGCCAGACCTATTAGTTCTATTTCAACAATGACAATTAGCAATGGAGCAATGGAGCTCTCCTGAATGTCACTGGAGACTTTGAAGAACACTGCTACCCCTCCTTTTTCTTTTCTACCTATGACGCTGCCCAACTGCTCTAGATACTGCCAAGAATTGAGCTACCCCTTCTGTGTCCCTCTGTGAAATGACGCTGGATCGCCGTGGAGGGCAGTATATATAGAATCCAAAACTCACGAGATCCGACAACATAACAATGACGTTTTGCCTCATTTTCAATTCCGAGGGCGCTTGATCTGCTAAGTTCGGGTGTGTTCGGTTATCGGGGAACCGAGCCTGAGCATCTCTAAAATAAACTAGGATATTAAAAGTCCCTTTGGAGTGTCGTCACCTATTTATATGCACTGGTCATGTGGCCTTGTGAAGTTATATGGTCGTGGACTTGTGGAAGTTTTTGATGTGTTCAAATATTCTTACATTTTACAATTTCATTATTACAATTATCTTAATTAAGTGAGGTCCTTTCTAGCACTCTTACCAGGTTAAGCAAAATGATTGCCATTAAGCCACAAAATTCATTCACAACTTAAATTTTGCAAAACCAGTTTTCTTACCTCTACTGGTGACTTATTAACTATGCAACTAGACACATATGGTTTGAATCACAAAGAGAAATGGACTATGAAGAGCATCACATATCATTTAAGCTCTGTCATAACTGGATGCTGTATCTTTTTTTTTTATATCACTATTATATGTTAGATTTAGTGTGCATACTTTTGCATTCTTTGTGGGTAATTAAAATAGGAAAGTAAGTTAATACATTTTAAGTAATTTAAAGACCTGACCATGAGAGGGCAGATGAGAGTTAAAAACATTCTACAACATAGTAGTGCATATCTAATGTCACAGTCTGGTAAATTTATTAATAGAAGTGGTTGTTGGTTTTTGGCTGTTAGTTCATGGCATGTGCCAATTAGACCTGGGTTGTTTTCCTAGGAGTTATATAAAGTTAATAACCCTTCTACAACTTTCTATCTTGTTAAGTATGCATTGAATTATATACATAATATTGAAGCCAAAGTACAGTCATTTGAACAGTTCTTCTTAATGAGAAATCTTTGCTGCACAGATATTTGGAAATGATTGTCAATGCACATTTCCTTAGATTGATGCCTAGTCATTTTCCCACACCCAGAATAAAAGCACAAATGTAATCTGTTTTGCATGCCAGTCATTTACAGTAAGTGGGGGTTGGCGGTATTAGCAAAGCCATGAGGTGAAACAATGAATTCTAATTAATCCTGCAGAATAGGAGAAGTATCATATTTTAATTTAAAAAGTTAGCGCAAAGCCATTTCAAAATATTGCTTTCCATTACCCAAAGCTTAAAAAATATTTATAATTAAATTAATACTATGTATGTAGTAGAATAGCACATGGTAGAAAAAAATAATAAAGTAATTTTTCTGTTCTGATTTTCCACTAAATTCATACAACATACTGACAGAACTGTAAAATATTTAAATAATATTATTATTAACTTTTTATTTGCAAAGCGCTGACATATTCCGCAACACTGTACATTGAGGGGATCATGATGTAACACAAACAAATTACATACAAATTACATTTACATGAAACAATAGGTAAAAATGGAAATGTATTATTATTGAAAATGTTTGGAATTTTCTCTATAGAGTAACATGGTCATATCTGTAAAATATTGTTAGTCATTCAGGGACAAATTTTTACATTCATAAACCACATACAAGCGCATGGGCAAAACTACAGCAAGAGTCTTCTCTAGGATAGCACCAGGTGCTACATAACTATCTATACATACTGGCTGTGCTATGTGGCACCAGTGATGGATTACAAATGCCATTTCCCCTGGAAGGTACTCATGTCACAAGCTAACACTCCATATTGTTTATCCATGCATGATTGAATACCCACTGTAAACCTCACAATTAAATATCCATTCAAGATACTTTTGAGTTTAAAGTTGTATTAGAACACACAGCTTTCACTATGTTAATATAAATATCAAGCGTAATACAGGTAAAAAACAATAAGAACATATCCTGAAATTCATTTGAATGTATACAACCCTACCCACATATTTGTTTACTTTTATATTCATACTTTTTTATTCACTGTTCACATGAGAAAGTCACATTTTTCAAAATAGAAATTTGTCCAAAACTTTAAAAGACATTGTTAATGATGGGAGAGGTTGTTAGAAAGCATTCCCTGGATTGTCCATTAATAGTATCTAATGAATTTACAAAGGGGATCAGTTTGTGTATGGACCTGGCTGTACTAATCCTACTGTTCAAGTGACTTCCAAAACTTTTATACATTTATCAAGGATCAGATTCAGGGAATACAAATTTCAGCGGCTAGTATTAGCCATCTCCCAATGTTGCAAATAAATTAGTTGCAAATTTCCAATTACATATAAATTGCTACAGTTTCAGATTCCTAATGCTACAGGAAATATGCACTACAAACTACACCTAATAAACCTAGACAAAAGTGATACTTGTCTATCCATAGCTGAAGAGTATTGCTTGGCACATTAAGCCCTACTGTAGAAATTCTACATATTGCAAAGGGGCAATTGCATAGAGTAAGGCACAATATTACGACCCACAGGTCTTTGAATTACTAGCAAGGGACCTTTTGGATTCCTTTAAAGAAAGAGGATACCTTCATGTTCTATCATGTTCTATTAGAATCATCATTACAACAAGTATTAGAAATTAATATAGATTCCCTAAATTAATAATAGAAATGTTAAAAATTTAAATTAATAAAAGCAATAAAAAAATGCAAACTGAGGGAGAAGATAGATTTATTGAATGTATTTATTTATTTATTACTAAATTTAATGCAGAGCCTAAAATTGTGAAAAAGATAAAACAGAAATATTATCCTATATTGAAAGTAGACCCTATTTTGAAATCAGTTCTGTCAGAAAATTCTGTGGCCATTTTCAAAAAAATCTAAAAATCTCCAAGACCTTATTGTGTCCAGTTTTTCTTTCACAGAAAGCCAAACAGATATAATGAAGAATTATCGACACAGTCTTTGAATTATAAAATCCGTGAATGGTTACCAAAAATGCTCATGGGTGTTATAAATACGGGAGAACAAATTGTATAAGGTGTAAACATATAAAATATAAAAGTACTGCATTTAAGTCACCCACTTCACAATAAAGAATTATTTCAAATTAAAAGTTTTATTAACTGTGACACAAAATATGTAGAGTATATTTTAGAGTGCCCCTATCGTCTACTTGATGTGCGACGTACGAAATGTAATTAATAAATCTTGCACACATCCCATTTCAATATATTTTATGACAACCAATGAAAGTAATCCTATTGGGCTTTAAATTACAGGGATTTAACAGGTTTATAGAACTATGCTTGACAGAATCCTTTAGGATATATATAAACTCTTACTGGTGATTATATCATCATCATCACCATTCATTTATATAGCGCCACTGATTCCGCACCGTTGTACAGAGAACTCATTCACAACTGTCCCTGCCCCTCTGGAGCTTACAGTCTAAATTCCCTAACATACATACACAGACAGAGAGAGAGAGAGACTAGGGTCAATTTTTGATAGCAGCCAATTAACCTACTAGTATGCTTTTGGAGTGTGGGAGGAAACCAGAGATAGATAGAATATATATATATATATATATATATATATATATATATATATATATATATATATACTAAATATCTATTATCTGTCTGTTAACTATTAATTTGTTTAGTGTGTTTTAGTTTATATACTTTTATATTTTTGATTAGATAATGTTTTTTTTACATGATAATATGAATTTTCAATTTGCTTACTTCTTAGGTACTAGTAGGGTTAATGATGAAGAGACTTGGAAAGTTATTTGATTAGCTACTACAAACCTAAATATTCTGCCTTCCCCTACCTACAAATATCTTTTAAAAATCATAGTAACATAGTAACATAGTTACATTAGAACAAGGAATGTCACCGCGCTAGATAGTAAAGTAATCTCCTCCAAAGAAAAAAGGGGGATAAGTATTGTAAACCCGGGATAAATTACCCAGGGGGTGCACCCTACACTGATTGCAAAATGAAACAGAGAAACAAAAGCTGTGTGGATGGGGCACTCCAATCAGAAGGTTAAAAGATAAATTTTATTGATATACATTAAAATGGTAGAACTGAGAGCGAAATGATAAAATAAAACATATAACACACAGTGATATAAAATATAAAATGCAAACAATGTTGCAAGGGCTCTGAGACTTAACAAATTACACTCATATAGACAGCAATATGCTTATGGTAAGCCTTAGCTGTCAAAAAGACAGGCTATAATGAGCCCATTAGATTAGTATGGTGCAACTCCTGAAAATCGATATAATAAAGGCCTTTGATGCCTTAGATAACAAAGCGCCAATCAGGTATAATATAACATGCTCCAATGAAATTACCTATAAAGGAAGGCAAATTAAAGTCTAATAAGTATGTAAGGAGCAGGCATATAAATAGCGGCTATAAAAAAGCTCCACTGGGTTGTGATAAACCCACCGGTAGAAAGATAGTCGCCAGTATTGGCAAATAGCAAGTAGCAAATAAAGCCTGTTCCTGCTGATCGCGGGAATATGTGAAAAGTCCCTGCCTGTGTAAACTGGGAAGCGATCAGGAGGATCGGAAATACAGAAGCAGGAGAGCAGTATCGGAGCACTGAAACGCCAACGCGTGTTTCGCTCGGCTGCTTTTTCAAGGCTGTCAGCGGGGAGGCAAATGACAGCTGTTTTATAGTGTTTCCACGTGGGTGTGTCAAATCACGTAAGCGTCACGGCCAATGAGATAGTCGATGTAGGAATAGGTCCTGATTGGCATGTGTTCTGGCCAATCATGGATAGACTACGTGTTGTATTACTTAAACACATACGAGAAGAGCAGATAGATTGGAATAAATTACCATTCCAGAAGCATCAATAAAGAATTATTGTGCAGATTTGAAATACGCTGCTGACACAGGTTTAATAGGCTGCGTATTGTATTGCTAAAACATATGCGGAGAAAACAGATGAATGGAAACTGATTCCCATTCAAAAACATCGATAAGGGGTTATTATACAGATATAAATTCGCTGCTGATACAGATAATACACTATATCGGCGGTTCCCAAACTGTGCGCCGCGGGCGCTGTCACAGGGGTGCCGCGATCGCCTAGAAAAAAAAAAGAAAATAGAAAAAACAAACAAAAAAAAAAACAACTTACCCATCATCCAGCGCCGGATCCTTCTCCTCACTGACTGCCGGGGGCGTGACCTCATCATGTCCGGCAGTCTCAGTGAGCAGCAGCAGAGAAGACGTCAGGGAAGAAGGTAGGTGAAGGGGACAGAGAGACGCTGAAGGGGACAGATAGACGCTGAAGGGGACAGAGAGAGGCTGAAGGGGACAGATAGACGCTGAAGGGGACAGAGAGACGCTGAAGGGGACAGAGAGAGGCTGAAGGAGACAGATAGACGCTGAAGGGGACAGAGAGACGCTGAAGGGGACAGAGAGACGCTGAAGGGGACAGATAGACGCTGAAGGGGACAGAGAGAGGCTGAAGGGGACAGATAGACGCTGAAGGGGACAGAGAGACGCTGAAGGGGACAGAGAGACGCTGAAGGGGACAGAGAGACGCTGAAGGGGACAGATAGACGCTGAAGGGGACAGATAGATGCTGAAGGGGACAGATAGAGGCTGAAGGGGACAGAGAGAGGCTGAAGGGGACAGATAGACGCTGAAGGGGACAGATAGACGCTGAAGGGGACAGAGAGACGCTGAAGGGGACAGAGAGACGCTGAAGGGGACAGAGAGAGGCTGAAGGGGACAGATAGACGCTGAAGGGGACAGATAAACGCTGAAAGGGACAGAGAGAGGCTGAAGGGGACAGATAGAGGCTGAAGGGGACAGAGAGAGGCTGAAGGGGACAGAGAGACGCTGAAGGGGGCAGAGAGACACTGAAGGGGACAGAGAGAGGCTGAAGGGGACAGATAGACGCTGAAGGGGACAGATAGACGCTGAAGTGGACAGAGAGACGCTGAAGGGGACAGAGAGACGCTGAAGGAGACAGAAAGAGGCTGAAGGGGACAGAGAGAGGCTGAAGGGCACAGAGAGACGCTGAAGGGGACAGAGAGAGGCTGAAGAGGACAGAGAGAGGCTGAAGGGGACAGAGAGAGGCTGAAGGGGACAGAGAGAGGCTGAAGGGCACAGAGAGACACTGAAGGGGACAGAGAGAGGCTGAAGGGAGACACAGAGAGGCTGAAGGGGGACAGAGAGAGGCTAAAGAGGAACACAGGCTGAAGGGGACAGAGAGACACTGAAGGGGGACACAGAGAGGCTGAAGGGGACAGAGAGAGGCTGAAGGGGAACACAGGCTGAAGGGGACAGAGAGACACTGAAGGGGGACAGAGACGCTGAAGGGGGACACAGAGGCTGAAGGGGGCACAGAGCGACAGGCTGAAGGAGGGGGACAGAGAGACAGGCTGAAGGAGGGGGACAGAGACGCTGAAGGAGGGGGACAGAGAGACACTGAAGGAGGGGGACAGAGAGAGACTCTGAAGGAGGGGGACAGAGAGAGACACTGAAGGAGGGGGACAGAGAGAGACACTGAAGGAGGAGGGCAGAGAGAGACACTGAAGGAGGAGGGCAGAGAGAGACACTGAAGGAGTAGGGCAGAGAGACGCTGAAGGAGGGGGATAGAGAGACACTAAAGGAGGGGGACAGAGAGAGACACTGAAGGAGGGGGACAGAGAGAGACGCTGAAGGAGGAGGGCAGAGAGACGCTGAAGGAGGGGCACAGAGAGACGCTGAAGGAGGACGGCAGAGAGAGACGCTGAAGGAGGGGGACAGAGACGCTGAAGGAGGAGGGCAGAGAGACACTAAAGGAGGGGGACAGAGAGAGACACTGAAGGAGGGGGACCGAGAGAGACTGAAGGAGGGGGACAGAGAGAGACTCTGAAGGAGGGGGACAGAGAGAGACACTGAAGGAGGGGGACAGAGAGAGACACTGAAGGAGGGGGACAGAGAGGCACTGGAGGAGGAGGGCAGAGAGAGACACTGAAGGAGGAGGGCAGAGAGAGACACTGAAGGAGTAGGGCAGAGAGACGCTGAAGGAGGGGGATAGAGAGACACTAAAGGAGGGGGACAGAGAGAGACACTGAAGGAGGGGGACAGAGAGAGACGCTGAAGGAGGAGGGCAGAGAGACGCTGAAGGAGGGGGACAGAGAGACGCTGAAGGAGGAGGGCAGAGAGAGACGCTGAAGGAGGGGGACAGAGACGCTGAAGGAGGAGGGCAGAGAGACACTAAAGGAGGGGGACAGAGAGAGACGCTGAAGGAGGGGGACCGAGAGAGACGCTGAAGGAGGGGGACTGAGAGAGACGCTGAAGGGGGGTTAGAGTGAGATGGCGAAGAGGGGGACACAGAGTGATATGATAAAGGGGCACAATGTGATGGTGAAGGGGTCTAAATACATCTTACGTCATTTTGACCCAACTACTTAAAAAACGGGACTACCCGTTAATTATTTTTGCTTAGGGGTGCCTTGGAAAAATTATGGTGACCCTAAGGGTGCCTCGAGCTGAGAAAGTTTGGGAACCACTGCACTATATTATTATGGACTGGATGGCATTCCCTATATAATGTCAATAGTATAGTATATATACATATTGACTGGAATGCATACCAAGAGGAGAGGAATGTATATAAGGAAATATGTAAATGTAAAGAGGATCATAAGAATGACTTGTAGCTATTATAGTCATTCAAACCACATGGCACCATGGATCCCATTATAAAGATCTTTTTGGTCTCCCTTTTAAGGAGTTCCCTTTGGATGTCTCCTCCTCGAATTCCCAGGAAGATCTTTTCCATTGCAAACACCTTCAATAATTTGAGATTGCTATCATGATGGGTCATAAAGTGCTTGGCCACTGTGGTGATGGTTTTAAAAATCCTCTGGTCTCTGATCCCATTTTTTATATTATAGATATGTTCGGACACTCTTTTTTTGAGGGTTCGAGTAGTCATCCCGATGTACAATTTGGGACAAGGGCAGGACAGGCAATAAATAATGCCTACAGAGTTACAGTTGAGGAATTCTTCAATATGCCAGATTTTGTTAAATTTGTAATAGGCAAAAATTACAGGTGCCGCACTTAAAAAAGCCCTTCGGTCTATTATGTGTTAGTTTGTTTTTTTTGTAGGTGGCTATAGACTAATATGTCCTTCAAACTCCTTGACCTTCTCCAGCTAAAAGAGTGTCACGGGCACTAGGAGTCTTTACCCAGGGATCACCAGGTGATAGGCTTACCAGAGCAGTATAGGTGGTAATATGGTACTCTGGTAGCAGGGTGATCACGGAACAGGAAATAGCAGATGATGAGATGCTCAGGAAAGTCTATGACTAGCAGCACTGGCAATATGGAGGTAATAATACACGAGGAACTGTATGGACAAAGGACACGTGAAGGTAGTCAGTGGTCTGCGGTAGCAAGTTGTACCACTGCTATAGTGAGGAGGAATGTCCAACAGAAACGAGGAGGTGATGAGAGTCAGCGGTCTGCGGATAGCAAGTTGTACCGCTGTCTGAGTGAAGGAATGGAATCCAAGTGGAGGTATCCGGGGAGTCAGTGGTCTGCGTTTAGCAAGTTGTACCACTGCTATGTGAGAGGATACTGGAACAGGTGATACTGGAAACAGGGATCAGTGGTCTGCCACTAGCAAGTTGAACCACTGAATATATATGTGAGGAGGTGCACGGGGAGAGACTGCAACACAAGATAGACACGGGCACCTTAAACTTGATCCACAGTAATATGCACAATATATATATATATATGACTGAACAGCACTGCCATAATAGAAAGTCTCTTGAAGTAATCCGGCACGAGATAACACAGTCAATGATGGCAATAGACTCAGCGGATAGCAAACTCCAGAGGAGAACCAACACAGTCCAGCAAGATATGCAATACACCAGCACAGTCAATGAGAAGTATGCATACCATGGTTCAGAAGCAGGCAGTCAGACAGGAGTGCAGAGATACCTGAACGGCAGGAGGCCGGCAGGATGCAAAGTCCCTGGATGGGTGAAGCGGTGGTCTAGTAGGTGCAGCGCACAGGTAGGTAGACCAGCAGGGAAACAAATATACAGGAATCAGTAGAGCGTGGAACTGGACTCCTGGAGGACCCTGGAGAATGGCGATGGTCTAGCAGAGGGGTAAGTAGAGAGACACGAATCCAATGCTGACAGGCGGGTAGAGACCAGCGGGAACACAGGAAAGCGTGGAGAGCGGATCAGCAGTAGATGGATGAGTAGAGCTGAGGAGTAGCAGCAGCAGGTCTCTGCGGACACACGGAGATAGCCAATAGCAACCAGCAGGTGCAGTAACGATGGGACACGGGAGAGCAGAGTTAAACTGGAACTGTTGATCACGGAGAGTAGCGGATAGCAATAGTGGCAGCAGTCTCGAGGAAACACGGGAGAGTTGAGATGAACTGAAGACTGAAGCGCACAGAGGCAGCGGATAGGAATCAGCTAAACAGTCACGATGAAACACAGACGAGTTGCAGGTTGAAGACTGTAGTGCACGGAGGCAGCGGATAGGAATCAGCTAACAGTCACGATGAAACACAGACGAGTTGCAGGTTGAAGACTGTAGTGCACGGAGGCAGCGGATAGGAATCAGCTAACAGTCACGATGATGAACAGGTGAGTGGATGTGGATTGAAGACTGTAGTGCACGGAGGCAGCGATAGGAATCAGCTAACAGTCACAATAATATATGGTAGAGTTGAAGTGGTTAGAAGACTGTAGTGCACGGAGGCAGCGGATAGGAATCAGCTAACAGTCACGATGATACACAGAAGGGTAGAAGTGGTATGGGAACCACAGTAGTAGAAGTGGTTTGGAAACCACAGAGGTAGAAGTGGTTTGGAAACCACAGGAATCAGCAGCGCTGAATAAACGAGGAAACACAGGAACACCTTCAGAGACTCATGGGGAATGAGACTCCAAGATCAGGCAACGTGGTGTTGACCACAGGTGCTTAATATAGGGAGTGTTGCCTGATCTGCCAATTAAGTTAAAGGAACATACACTGAAGGATTAGAAAGGGCTGCGCATGCGCAGTCCCTCAGGATGGAGGACGGCCACGGTTCCTAAATGTCCGGGAAGTAGCACTCACAGTCCGGTGAGTGACAAAGAGATATATTTATCCAGCTCATATTCCAGATCTTTATCGGAAAGTAGGACATGCCAGTGTTTCTGGAAAATATCCTGGAGGTGTCGCCACTCGGTACAGAAAGTACCCACCATACGGATCTTAGGGGTTTTGTTATCCGAGTTGTTTTTCGGATAAATTAATGATTCCCTGTCTATTTTGGACACAGTTTTAAGAGTATTTTTAAGGGTTTTATTGCTATATTCCCTATTTTTGAGTCTGGCTGTTAATTTGCTAGCTCTTTTTTCATAGGTGGATTTCTCTGAACAGTTCCTCTTAACTCTAAGGAGTTCCCCTTTGGGGATACCCCGTACCACAGGTGGAAAATGAGCACTATGATTGTGCAATATAGTATTAGTGGCAATTTTTTCCGGTATATATCAATCCTTAGACTGCCATCTTCAGTTTTAGAAATCGTAAGGTCCAAAAAATTAATTGTTAGTGTATTAATTTCTGAGGTCAGTTTTAAATTAAGATCATTGTCATTAAGTGTCATGATGAAGGTATCAAAATGATCAACATCTCCATCCCACAGGATGAAGATGTCATCTATGTATCTGAGCCACATGATGACATTACTGGTGTATTTTTAATTTATGTCTGTAAAGACGTATTCTTGTTCCCACCATCCTAAAAAGAGGTTAGCATACAATGGGGAACAAACTGTCCCCATCGCAGTTCCTTTGATCTGCAAATAGAAACCCTCATTGAAAGCAAAATAGTTTTTGCTCAGAACAAAATGGAGGAGTCTCAGAACAAATTCATTCCTATCCATATTAAGATCCATACTAAGATAGTAACGGGCCACATCAAGGCCTTGTTTGTGTCCGATGTTGGTATATAGTGACTTTACATCAAGAGATGCCAGTTTTACATTGGGACCAACTGTAATGTCCTGTATCTTGAATAGGACATCAAGAGTATCCCTGGTGTATGAGGGTAAACTCACTACATAAGGTCTCAAGAAATGATCAACAAAAATACTGGCATTCTCTGTTAAACTCCCAATCCCAGAAATAATGGGCCTTCCTGGTGGGTTGGTTTCGTTTTTATGTATCTTAGGCAAGATATAGAATGTGGGTATCTTGGGATTTATCACTTCCAGGAAATCGTGTTCTGATTGGGAGATAATACCATTCTGAAATGCAGTTTTAATTATTTTTGAGTATGAACTCAAAAAATTAGAGGTGGGATTGAATATTAAACATTGGTAACATTGTGTATTGTTAAGTTGGCGAAAGATTTCCGCCATATATTTGTCTTGAGGCCATAAAACAATATTGCCCCTCTTATATGAGGGTTTGATTATAATATTTTTCCAGTTTTTAATTTCTTTTAGAGTTTTAAAATCTGAAGAGCTCAAGTTGTTAAGGTAATTCTTTTTGCAGTTTTTTCGGAAAAATTGATCAAGATCTTTCGATACCAGCTCAGAATATACTTTGATTTGTGGAGAAATAGAAATATCTGGAAAGAAAGAAGATTTTTTCTTAAAGTAATGCCTAGAGGTATCCTCATATCCTACATCTGTGATGTCACCTTGGAGACCCACCAGGATCTTTAGAGCCTGTTGCTCTTCACAAGAATCTAAATTGGTATTAGGATTAAGAATATTAATGCTGTCACTTGTTTGAGATAAAGAAAATTGTGTCCCCGAACATACATTTGTGATGTCCACTTGTTCTTGTTTTTTAGATTTGTAAAATTTTTTGAGAAATAATTTTCTGATGAATAAATTCAAATCTTTCTCCCACTCAAATGGATCCATACTGCGGGTGGGTGTAAAAGATAAACCCTTACTCAGAAGGCTGATATGCTGTGGCTGAAGTATTTTGTCCGTTAAATTAATGATCCTAAGATTAGAGTCTAAGGGCTAGATTTACTAAGCTGCGGGTTTGAAAAAGTGGGAATGTTGCCTATAGCAACCAATCAGATTCTAGCTGTCATTTTGTAGAAGGTACTAAATAAATGAAAGCTAGAATCTGATTGGTTGCTATAGGCAACATCCCCACTTTTTCAAACCCGCAGCTTAGTAAATCTAGCCCTAAGTCTTGTGTTTCCTTTGACTCCGACGATAGGTCAAACCTTCCTGAATGTCTGTTTTTTTTCTCCAATTTTTTGCCCCCCCTCCATATCTTTTTGGGTACGTATTGCCCTTGTTTAAGGACAAAGGGTATTTCCCTAAAAAATCAAAGTGGGTGGAGTCTCTACTAGATATTGAACTCAGTGAGTTATTCTCCTCCAAAGATTCTGAATCACTAGCAGAGGTTGATATTTGAGATTTTCGTGATTTCCAACCAGCTCTGCTAAAGACCTGTTTAGAGGCATAATCTTTTTGATCTCGAGTAAATTTATTCTTCTTCTTAAGAATAATCTGTTTTTCAAAGTTATCAAGATCAGATTTTAATTTCTCATAGGCCTTTGGAATTTGTCTAGTAACATAGTTGATGAGGTTGAAAAAAAGGACACCAGTCCATCATGTTCAACCTATTTTGGATCTCCTGTGATCCCTCTCTTATATTTGAAATTGATCCAGATGAAGCAACCATTAATCTGTTTAAATTGGGGGGTATACCTACTGATCTAATATTGTAGTCCTATTTCTCCTTGAATCCACTGCTATCCTTCATTTTAATTAGCGGTCATAACCCTGGATACTCTTTTTTGCTAAAAATTTGTCTAACCCTTTATCGAACACTGTTTTTGATCCTTAAATGCATAACCTTACATTTATCTATGTTCCATTTGGCCACCCAAGTCTCGGGTTTATTCAAGTCCCTCTGTAAAGAAACTACATCTTGATCTAATTTTATTACCTTACAATGTTTAGTGTCATCTGCAAAAACTGAAACTTTGCTCTCTAAACCATCACCAAGGTCATTAATAAATGTATTAAAAGGAAGTGGCCCCAGCACGGAACCTTGAGGTACACTTCTTAAACATTTGACCAAGTAGAAAATGCTCCATTTATCATAACTCTGACATATGCTCAAAATGACACTTTTGGTTCTTTATTGCTGTCAAACCAGTTTGTGCATCTAATATCATAGGAAAAACTTTGAATCAAATCATACATCACTGGTGTACATGGAAACTCAATCTCCTATTTGGAACCACCTGTAAGATACTAGACTTAGTCCTGTTTCGAGCCAACATAAAATTGAATGCAGCTTGAGCTACCTCCAGACACAGGAATTATTGTGAAGAGGTATTTGTTTCCAGACCCAGTTGCTAGTGAGGGAATTCTGTGAGACCAATTGTACTGCATTATTTGTTGGCTTTCCATAGAATCTTTCCTCGGGTAGTAATAGACATTAGATCCATCCATGTAACCTCATGTGCGGCGTCCACTCTGCCAGAATGGTGTTGGCAAACTTTAATGCTTATGAACCAAATCTAATATCTATTGTTATGTTTGTTAAACCACGTTTCTTGGGGAATCAGCACTTTTGGATACATGGGCACAGTCCAACTCTCTTGCATCCATTATAAAGCTAGATAAGCTAAATTGAAGTGTAACAGCTGCAGCAAGTTTATATTTATATTTATCTAAGAAATGCACACATTTTAGCTTATTCATTGTTATTAAGATAGATTGAATTTTATGTATGCATTTTAATAAATTAGTCTTTTTAGACTGTGTCATTTTTTCTTTGTTTAAACTCATTTTATTGAAATTATGCAAAGGAAAACAGGATAATAAACATCAGCAATTTTTACAAAAGACTTCCAATCTTACCAAAGCATTACAATAAGTGACATATTATAAAATCATGTGGAAAAAGAGAGGAACAACTAAGGAGGAATTGAAAAAAAAGGGGAAAAACAAGGGAAGGGATGGTGGAATGGGAGGATCGTTATGAGACAAATGATGAGCAACAACCTGAGAGGGTCCAAGTATAACAGTACATATATGATGGAAAAGAAGAGGCAGTAAGGGCACTGGTCAAGCAACCACAAGACAGGAACTTAATGTCTGGCACCAGTCTCAAAAATGAGTGTTTTATAACAATTTATATTTTTAAATTCCAACCATTGGAGCCATGTGGTATGAATTCAAATGATTTGTCATTCGTGGATGAAATGAGCTCATCCGTGGCCATATAATATTCCATCTGTGTGAACCAGTGATATGGGACTGGGGCATTTCCTATACACCGGGATTAGAGCCTTTGAAGCATTGCTGAGGTTACTTAATAGTGATTTCTTGTATTTGCAAATGGGGATTTTAAATAAGTTCAGAAGCCAAAAACCTGTGTCCATAGGGACTTGACAGTTTAAAATAATTTTGGTAAGTGTGACTACCTGTGACCAGAATAGTTTTAACTTTGGACAATCCCACCAGATATGTATGTAACTCCCTATTTCATTGAGACATCTCCAACAATCACCAGAGGTCCCTGAATATTTTTTTTAAGGAAACTTGAATGACTATTTCAGCGGGCTAAAATATTATAATAGGTATCCACAGCTAAAGAACTAATGGAACAGGTATGTGTAATTTGGAAGACTTTTCTCCAGTCTTCTACAGTGATTTCTCTACTTATGTCCATTCCCCAAGACTTTGTAACATGGGGTAATTTGCTAAAGAGGTTTTCAAGAACTAGGGGCATATTTAAGAAATCATGGTAGTGCACTATCGTGCGCTTACCGTGGAAATCAGGTCCCGATGTGCCCTCCGCAAATTTATTAAAAGGTGCATCGCAGCAGATATCTTGGATATCTGCTGCTTTGCACTCCTGATCATTTTTTGTGAACAGTCACCATTCAACAGTATGGTGACTGCTCCTGGCCGCAATCTAACAAGTCCCAAAAAACATTTTTTTTCGGTAACTTGTCATGTTAATGTACGTAATGTAATGCTGTCAGCTCTGCTCCGAAGAGCAGAGCTGGACAGCGCATGTGTGGAGGGATCACATGTTCCCTCCCTGTCACTCACAGCTCTCTCTCTCTGCAACAATAGTTGCAGAGACAGAGCAGGTATCTTCGAACTGCACATGCGCAATTGAAAGAAGAAGAGGAACGAAGATGACCAGTAGGAGATCCTGAGACACCACGTCCCGAAGAGGGGGGTAACTATGATTTTTTTTTATCACAGAAACAGCAGTTTTTTCGGAACTGCTGTTTCTGTGATACGTTTTTCATAAATTTGAGAAATAGTTCAATCCTTATGCATGCGATAAGGATTGATAACTATTTTTCAGTTTTGCTGATGCTTGATAAATGTGCCCCTTAGTTTGAAAAGTATAGATATTGCATGTGTTCATAAACGGTAAGTTCTCTACGCGCACCCTTAGCTCAGTCCGTGGAGGTCAGAAAATGGCAACCTGCAAGAATTTCCAAAACTCGCATGGGATAACTCCCACTTTGTCTGAATTTCTGCAAAAAAGGCAGACCCCTTTCCAGTTCACCAGTTTAACCACTTTGTCTAATCTAGTTTGTTTGTGTTATGTGCATTTGGAAATTTCAGCACCTCTTGTTCTTAGACTTATTAAATAAATACGTAATGTGTCCAAATGTGCTCAGCACAGGGGTTAGAAAAGCTAACGAAGGGGATAAAGTACTGAAATAAAGTTTCAAATAGTTAAAAGTTGACCTATTTCAAAAATAAATCATCATGTCTGAAATGTTTTGATTCTCATTATCTGTTTAGTTTTTGCGGTGTTTGTTTTAATATGCATTTCTTGAGGGGAAAAAAAAACTCTTCTATTCTGTTTTGGTTTGTGGGTTTTGTTGTCATTCCTTCCTAAAGCGCTGTTTCCTCACATTTACATCTATCAGCCTCTTTAATGTGATATTCCATTTAAACTGCCTTTTAATTGTACGTGCTGCCTTGGCAGAACATGACTGATGTACTAGCGTTAATTAGGACTCCAGTCAGCAGCCCGCGCCAGCTGGAAACTGAGAAACAAGCGTAAATTATTCTGTCATCAATCAGCTCGAAAATGTTTGAATCACTAATTAGTTTGCAATTTGGGTGACAGTTTATCTGACGCAGGCGGTGTCAAAAACTTCAGATCTAAGATGAATAATTTGCCAGCAACAAGCACATATTCCCTGCTTTTAAATACATGAAGGTTTATCTGCATGTTGAAAGGTGGCTCAGCAGTCTTCATTAGCTTCCAACTGGGACTATGTAAATGAGGAATCAGTGTGAGGCACTTCAGTCTGTGGTGGCTTAGTAGATGGCATTTAGAAAAAGAAAGCCTCTTTTCTCTCCCTTTTTTATTAATAATTCATAAACTGATAGACCAGGATGTTTGGGCTTTAACAGCTTAAAAAAACACAACGTTAAAAGGCAATCACCCCTTTTTACATGAAAATGAGTTGTTCTGCATTTTGCTGTTTAACTGATTTATTCTTGTTTCTCGTCATGTGACTAGAATGTTAAACAGAAGTGATTAGCCCTTGTCCTTTAAAACAAAACGATTACTGAGTTTTCACTAAATGGCTACCTTGTGCTGTCTTTGGGAGGGATGCAGACAGAAATACAGCTGACAGCAGTACGTGGGGAGGGGGAGCTTCATGATTTAAAAGACCAGTTTTTATGCAATTTTCTAGAAGCCATTAATGTCAGTATATAAAAGTTTTTCCTAACCTCTGAATTATCTGTCTGGAAAATGAAAGGGTTTTTCATCTTTTGAAGCATTCTGTTGTGCAACACATGTAATAGACAGGACTAAAATAACTGAATGGTATGAAATGGTACATGTCAGCTCAGAAGAAATTTGCTCTAGGAAATCCTATAAAATAATGTTTATGCATAAAAGCTATGTACACTAGTAAATGTTCAGTTGTAATTTTATAAACCAGAAACTAATTGGGAGAAACTCACCTGTTATAAGAAATGTCATGGTTATGATGATTTTAAAAAACATGTCCAAGTTCATTCTTTAATAATTTTTTTACATGTATGATTAATTCAGAAAACTATAGTTCCTCTTAACACATATAACTGAGTACTATTAGAATCCACTGTACTGAAAAATAAACAAGTGTCACCATTGAAGACTCATAAACCTATAATAGAGGTCACAATACCATTGGTTAACATGACTTGGTAATTTAATGACTCAAAGGAACAATGTGGGATTGTAGATAGCATTTGATCACAATTTTTGCTTTAAACTTCTAATCTGCACTCGGGCTTATTTATCCTAAGACTAACAATCCACTTTACAAACCATGTTGTTAGTGAGTGCATCTTTGCCGCTTGTAAAGGTGACCTAAGGATTGGCAGCTGTTGCTCATTATATATCTACCTCCTATGGCGAGTAGAAGCTAACAATTGATAGAAAATTATTGCCATGAAAGAAGGAGAAATATAACAGAATTTGACTTAAAACTTACATTTCCAACATCAAGGGGAGGGCTGGCACATTTTAGCCTGGGGGCAAGACTCAGCTCAGCAGCCTATTAGGAACATTGGAAAGGAAAAAAAATGCAGGTGGCCAATGACCCAGCCCAAGGTAGCCCACTATGGGACTGGCCCGAGGGGGCAGATGCCCCCCTATCCCTCTGCCCAGCCTTCCCAGACCTTCTATTAATCCATTTGAAGGCCTGCCCACCTACCATTGTTGGCCCAATTGGTTATTGCAGGTTCTCCAGTGTGAGGAGTAGGACCTCTGGTCCTGGAGACCACCTGTTAGGTGGTATAGGCAGGTGGAAAATTGTATGAAAAAATATGTAGGTTATATGCAATTTTAGCACTTTAACTATGTCTCTGTTTAACCACTGAAATGCCTTAAATGTTGTTAATTGCTATCTCATTTTACATTTTGTTTCAAGCATAAAAGCATTCAATTTAGAAAATACAGCTGCTCACTTTGAGTAGGATGCAAGTGTAAAAATGCTTTTTTGTACTGCACATGTGTGCAAAACGGAGTATCACTGTGTCTATATTACCTTTATGCATAAAACTGACTTACGCCTCCTTGTGCTTAGAAAGGTGGAACAGAGGAGAGTAGGAGCATGAAAGTGTAGGCCAAATAGAGTAAACACGTATTCACATAATTGTTCTCTATTTAAAGCTGGACACAATTAAAGATACTCCTGTCAGGGGGCATCCAGGGCCTGCTGGGACTGTAGTGTCACAGAAAAAATATATACTTTTTAAAAATTAAACACACACTGTGACAAACGCTGGCATACACAAGCAGTTTATGGCTCCCAGAGCTTGCTTGGACCAGTAGTGCACAGAAAAAGTGCTGTTTTTTACTTTTAATTATTTATTAACCCAACTCCCACTGGGCAAGGGTATTTGGTGTAATAAATTGGCAGGGTTTATTTCTCCTAGGGGTGCTTTCCCCCCCCACCCTAGGGAATTCTGCCCCATGCTGAACACACTGAGACTTTCACATAACAGGAGTACCAGCCCAATCTCTCTCCCACTCTCTCTCGTGGCTACTCCCGGAGACCAACAATTTGTGTAGAAGCAGATTATAGATCGAGGAGATCATGCCTCTCCGAAGCGGTGAGGAGAGACAGAGGGACTCAAAGGAGGATATCAATGGAGGTGAGTTGCCCGACAGGAGAGAGAGAACGAAATGCCTGATTTGAAAGTATTGGTAGAATGGCGGGTTTAGTGTGGGAAATTTGGAGCGAAGAGCATCAAAGGTTATAAATCCTCCTTGATCTAGGAGGTCCCCGGCAAATCGGATACCCGCGCCGGTCCATGATAGAAAGAAGGACCGAATTCCACCTGGGGGGAAGGCAGGGTTGAGCCATAAGGGCATGATATTCAATGAAGTTGAGGACACAGAGAGGTGGCTTTTACAGGTCTCCCAGGTCCGGGCAGCAAAAAGGAGGGTAGGGAATCTCTTGATCCGTGCAAGCCTAGACTGCTTAGGCAGGTCCCAGATACTAGATAGGTTTGGTAGGGAGAGGTAAGCTGCCCATGCGTGAGAGGTCAGAGGAGCAAAGGAGATGACAATGGAACTGAGGTGGGCTGCCCAGTAATATGCTTTCAAATCCGGAAAGCCCCTACCTCCGCATTTTGTAGGTTTCTTAAGCTGGGTTAGTCGGACCCTGGGAGCCCAACCCCGCCAGACAAATTTAACTAAGTGTCGCTGCATAGTAATTAATTCAGAGATGGGGACCCTAACAGGGAGTGTCTGGAATAGATAGAGGAGTGGGGGGAGAACAGACATTTTAACGTCGATGATCCTGCCCAGCCACGAGATAATTAGAGGTCTCCAGGAGAAGATGTCAGATTTAAGTTTGAGGAAGAGAGCTGGGTAATTCTCCTGGTAGAGGGACTCATAGGTGGTGGTGATGTAGATCCCCAGGTATTTTAACTTTTTCTTTTGCCACCTAAAATGAAATTAGGAGGTGATGTCATGACAATCATGGGGAGGGAGGTTAAGTAAGAGGGCAGCACGGTGGCTTAGTGGTTAGCACTTCTGCCTCACAGCGCTGGGGTCATAAGTTCTATTCCCGACCATGGCCTTATCTGTGTGGAGTTTGTATGTTCTCCCTGTGTTTGCGTGGGTTTCCTCCGGGTGCTCCAGTTTCCTTCCACACTCCAAAAACATACTAGTAGGTTAATTGGCTGCTATCAAAATTGACCCTAGTCTCTCTTTGTCTGTGTGTATGTTAGGGAATTTAGACTGTAAGCTCCAATGGGGCAGGGACTGATGTGAATGAAGGGTGCACAGACGGGGGACTAACTGGATGGCAAACCTTTTATAATAAGCCGCCGAGAACCCATCAGGTCCAGGTGCTTTGTCGGCTTTCTGCGCCTTTACCACCTGTTCAACTTCCTGTGAGGTAATACACTCACTAAGACTGGCAGCCGCACGCCGGGACAATTTAGGAAGATGGGCATTTGCCCAAAAAAATTCTATACAATCTTTTTGCTTCTGGCAGGCTGTTTCGCTAGAAGGTTGTGGAAGATTATATCATTTTAGATAATATTTTTGGAAAGCAGCACAAATCATTTTTGGGTCATACACCAAAACCCCGGAAGAGTCCCTAATGGCCAGGAGGTTACGAGCAGAAATTTTGGTACAAAGTCGAGTGGCTAAAATTTTGTCTGCCTTATCTCCCTTTTCATAGTAATGTTGATTTAACCATTTCAACTTATTGGCCACTTGATGTGACAACAGGAGGTTAAGCTCACCTCGTATTTTAATAATCTGTTGGAGGATTGTGGGAACAGGGTTGGCCTTATGCTGTGTTTCTATATGTTGCAGGGAGTTGGTGAGCTGAATCGTTTTAGTGAGTCTCTCTTTCCTAGCACTAGAGACCAGGGCTAAAAGATGCCCTCTGATAACAGCTTTATGAGCATTCCATAGAGTTGTGGGTGAGATATCTGGGGTATCATTAGTTTCAAAGTATTCTTCTAAAAGGGAGTTGAGGTGGGCCACCATGTTACTATCGTGAAGCAGGGATTCGTTAATCCTCCACGTAAAGGAGGAGAGTCGCAGAGCCAGTGAGGACAGGTCAGAGGAAATCGGGGCATGATCCAACCAAATGATTGGGTGAATGTGTGAGTTAAGGAGTTTAAGTGTGAGGTAATGGCCGAGCAGGATCATGTCGATTCTGGAGTATGTGTTATGTACAGGGGAATAAAAGGAGTAGTCCCAGGCTAGGGGATCAGAAATGCGCCACGAATCATACAGGATATGCAACTTTAAAAAATCTTGTAGAGCCCTAGAGTTCAACCTGTCTCTCCTGTCGGGCGAGATATTCGGGGCAGTGGATCTATCCAAGGAGGGAGTGAGGACCACATTAAAATCTCCAGTGACTATCAGTTCCCCCCTACGAACCCGAGATAGTAAAGTGCCTAAACGTTTAAAGAATTTATGCTGGTCTTGGTTAGGGGCATAAATATTGACCAAGGTGCAGGGCAGATTATTCAACTTGCCTACCAGGATGAGGAATCTACCTTCCTTGTTGCTATGTGTATCCTGTAGTTCAAAATTAAGGTGGCGTGCAAATAGTATAGCTACCCCGCGTCTCTTCTGAGTATAGTCGCATGTATGGAAAGTGAGAGGAAAACGTTTGGACTTTAGTTCTGGGTGTAAATGCTTGACAAAGTGAGTTTCCTGAAGGAAAATTAGATCTCCTTTAAGGGCCTGCAGAGATGTGTAGAGTTTGCCTCATTTTTGGGGGGAGTCAAGTCCCTTTACGTTGTAGGATATAAGGCGAAGAGTCATGAGAAGGTTTGTGGTGGAGGATTAAATGAGAGACACAGATGCTGGATAGCTTGGAGCATATAGTCTGCTGAGATAGCTAAGCGTGACGACCCGGGGGGGACAGGTATGGAAGGAATGGTAAGGGACGGAGGAGGGAAGGCTGGGTGTGGTGCATAGCACCCACCTATAGAGCTGGTAGGGAAAAGGGAGCGATACTCTGAGTATCTGGGGACCAGCTGAGAGCAAGAGGCTCTAAGGGGGACGTGATTGGCCGGCATAGATCCAGTGACGTGAAGGAGGGTGCTAACAGGGGGGGAGGAGACGCAACATGTCTCCAGTGGGCTCAAGGGAGGTAGAAGGCGCATGTCCCGAGGAGTTCTGTGTGATATTAAAATAAAACAACAAGAGTGTATAACAATGCCTCTACTAGACATACCATTGGGGTACCAATTACCAAATATAACAATCAGAGATAAGACAAAGAGAGGCGTATGGCCTGAAGCAACAATAGAGAACAATTAAATATTTTAAAAATGCGATCAAGAGATAAAAACAGAAATAAGACATCAGCAAAAAATAAAAACAAACAGGCCTGCATGTTGGTTAGACAGAAATAACGGGGAGGCCTGAGGAGGCAGGATACTTGAAGGGCCTCAATCTTGATGGACAACCTGTAACAAGTAGAGGGAGAAAGAGAGAAACAGCCAAACTATGACATCTAAACAGTGCAACGGGAAACCAAAGCTATGGTAAGTCAACAACAGGACAGAGCGGGTCTGTTGTATTTCTCCTATGCATGCCCAAGGGGTAATCCGGTGGACTACAGGAGTCTATAGGGACCCGCTCTTATGCAGAGTTGCCTTCTCTGGCGAGGAGGAAAGAAAGACACAGCATTAAGAGTCAGGCGTGTGTGAGGAGGACGGTCTTCCGGCTGTGGACCATTCGCTTCTAGGAGCTCTTTGAGGCCGAGGGGTAGCAGAAGTAGTGCCTGATCCGGATGACTGCGAGGCGCCAGGTTGGGCCCTGGGGCAATGCCCAGTCGCTGGAGAAGTGCCTGTGCTTCTGGTAGGTATCTTGCAGAAATTTGGCGTTCTTCATGCCAGAGGAAGAGATGGAAGGGAAAGCCCCATCTGTAGCGTATGTTGCGGGCTCTCAGGAACTGCGTCACCGGAGCCATCTCCCTGCGTCTGGCTAGAGTAACTGGCGAGAGGTCCTGAAAGATCTGCAGAGTATGGCCTTCATACATCAGGTTGGGCAGAGTAAGAGAGTAAGATGCAGTAGACGAGCCCACGTAGATGGTGAGACTCGGTGTGCGTGCTTATTTTGAACAACAGCTATCGTAAGATATGTGCATCTAAAAATAAACACATAAAAGCGTTTTCTTGTGCAATGTATTTTATGCCTTCACTATTGATACAAATGCATCCAATTCTAAATGAGCCTCATAATGCATAATATAAATCTAGAATTAAAACCCTATATTAAAACGGTCACAATACAGCCAGAAACCAAGTATTTATCAGTATTCTAAACATCAATAATCTGTAGTATTAGAGAGGTAACTCTTATGTTATTTTCACATTCCACAGCTAAATCCCTGGGTTGCAATCTCAGAAATACAGATTTGTAAACTGACATTCCTTAGCCTAGCAATAAAAAGTGGCTTACATTGACAAATAGACCACACAAATGTTCTTAAAGAATAGATAAGGGAACATGCACGTCTTCAATAGCTAAAGAACACATACCTTTGCTATATTACCAACTTTATGTAGCTATATTTTATTCATATTACTTTTCATCTAAATATTCTGACAAAATAACAAATGAAACCTATATATTTATGATACAGTACATTGTGTTATCATATTATACAACATTAATGTAAGACAGAAGATTATGAGAGAGACTGGGAAGATGGAATCCAATATCTCAATCAAATGGAAAATTAAGCATCTTGACCCAGAAAACCCCATGATCTGCAGGGTTGTCTAAACAAGTAGGAATCATGAACTTCCATTTAGATATTTGACACCACAATTTGCTTTTAATAATTAAATGCTGAGACATTAAATTTGCCTAAGCAGGGGCACAAAGGTAGCTGAACTTAAACACACAGTGCTGCTCTTAACATTCTAAGTGGCTACAGGTACTTTTAGTGCCATCCACAATTACTCATGTTAAACTAGACTGAAGAAATTAAACAATAGCTTCTGCGACCCTAGTCAAATGCGTCTTATAGGTAGTCTAATGCTAGTAAAAAATTAAGTTGTCATCTTCAAAAAAGGTGAGGTGGGAGAAATATGTGGAGGAACCATTACAACTGTAACTTAATAATGCAATATAGACAGTGATCATTATATAATTTATTTTATATTAAATATACTTTTCATGCTGATCCAGCTTACCACTGGGAGGCTAGGTCCTACTTTATACTTATGCTTTTTAAGTATATTCTATATATATAGTATCTAGTCACCAGGAGTCTTATAAAGAGTTGGACGCAATTTACTTGGACTATGTAAAGGTGTGTGCATATTGTACACCATTGCTGTGCTGATAAATGTTACATATCTAGTATGCATATTTTATATTACATCGATTGGGAACAAGGTGGAGAGGCTTTTTTCTTCCTTTCCTAAGCATCATATTATGGACTTTTGGTCTCACTGATTGGTGATTCTATGTGAAGATCATTGGGTCTCTATCCTCACGGTGTACCAGGGACTATTTAGAAGTATTACACAATTATTGCCTGTTTCTGCATTACTTCCATATGTGTTTGGTGAGATCCAGAGGAACATCTTGACTAAAGACGAGAATCTACCATCAAAAAAGGCCATTTGCCAAGTTATATATGGTACGCATATACTCCACTCTTTGGATTCATTATACCTAACATATTACACTATGAGGCGCCTTGCTTTTGTATTCTAGGATCCATATATATATATATATATATATATATATATATATATGCAAATGTATATATATATATATATATATATATATATGCATATATATATATATATATATATATATATATATATATATATATATATATATATATCGTAACAAAAGGAGGCATTTAGCTGGCAATATGCAGAGAAAGCAGGGAAGTAGAGTAAAACATTGGCACAGTTATGTACCTAGGTGGAGATTAAACCAGGTAAAAACATATGTGTAGTTTAAAATTGGTTTACTTACATGATTTAAAAGCTGCTTCCTCTCAGCAAACAGACAGGGTGGGTCTGATAGTCTAAACAGAGCCAGGGATGGGCGTTTCCTTTTAAAGAGAAGGTGGGTGTGTCACCTGTCCATCAAGCTAGGCCTGTGGGAGGAGTGTCACGTATAAAACCCTGCTTGTTTCATTGTTCAGGGAGATCAACGCTGGGCTAGCTGGCTGATCTGGACAGAGAGCTGGACTATGTATAGTAAGCGTTGAGGGTCTCCATAATTGCTGTGCAAGTATACGGTGTCAAAACATTATTACCATCCTGACAATAAAGAACCATAAAAAGGAAGAAGTTGTACGCGTGTGCTTCTGCAGTAGCGGGCTCTTGCCACAATATATATACATATAATTATAATTATATATATCAGAATTTATGGTGTAGATATTTCTGTAATTTCAGAATTGATTGTAGATATTTCTTTGTCGTTATTTAGTTTTTTTAGGTAATTATATCTAAGTTGGAATTTTCTTAACAGACATTTCTGTTCTGTCGGTAATATTAATTGTAGACATTTGTGTTGTTATTTTAGTTTTGTAGATAATGTCTGCATGACAGCATATAATGTGTAGGCATATTTTGCATTTATTTGTCATCACGTCTACAATATAGTGGTCACAATACTGGGCATGTTGTCATTCTCGCATTGGCTTTTAAGTCGTCGATAATTCCAGTGTCAGAAATTCGTACCTAACCCATTTCAACAGAGTAGTGATATGAGGCATTTGTCAAACTGAGGCAGGAAGATTGTGGAGTCAAATGTATTTCTATATGGAACACAGATCTTACATTAAACTTAATTTTATTGGCTCCATGTATTTGTTACCAAAATGAACATGGTGATAAACTCTGTAAAAATAACATTAATATTTGTAAAGTTGCAGCTTATTACATGCTTTATAAATGTTGTCACTATAACAAGATATACATATGTGATCTAAGTTCCATGATCTTCTGTGAGAAAAAAAAAAGGAGCTTTGATGGCCCCATAATAGAATATAGAAATGTCATGTTAATAGATATATAGGTGAAGGATCAAAAGGACAGTAAACATACAGATATGTTCATGATACTTTGAAATGGAAAGCACATTGATCTCATGAAATGGGCTTAAAACAACAAATTGCAAAAAAGCAGGTCACAAAAAGTTTCACTCACAAAAGCATTCTGTGTCAATAAACGGTGCCATCTACAGAAATGTTACCAAGAACAAAAACATTAAATTCCACCACATAGGACAGCAATAAATCTATCTGTAACATAGAAGTCATATCAAATTCATAGGACTGCAATATCAATTCAAACAGATGTTAGAAGGAAAAATATGCATTTCAAAACAGAGACACATTAGAGTAGCAATGAAAACAAACATAAACCTAACTTGCTTGTTAAGAAAAACATCAGAGCTGCGACGTACATTAAATAGAAAAGCATAATTGACAGCCAGAGCAAGGGGGCTACTGTGCTGTTCTTTACAAACTTAGGAAACTTTATGTACTAAAAGAAGTGATGGTGCAGGTTAATTTGTTCATCTGCATTATATTAACACAAATTCATACATACATAGAAATAAATAAAAAACAATATGAGAACAGAGGAAGTAAACAAATGAATAATCTTTGATTTAATGAGTGCCTTATTAACTTATTCCACTTAAAATTTTATATTTATTTTATATTTAAGAAGGCTAACTTTATTTTAAGTCACCTTTTAATGTGTGCTTTGTATGTAATCATAAAGGCTCCTAAGACAGGTAAAGCGTAAAGTGAACATGCGTTCCATAAATTACACTGTAGCTCATTGTTGTTTATTTGAATGGAAATAATAACAATGACTTTATTTGTATATGTCATATCTAACTGGCCAATAGGTGTGGGAAGCTGATAGTCAGGTGCGGGTATACAGACAGAAGAAAACCAATTCTCCAAATATATTACCCCAGGAGACATTTAAGCTGTAATGTGCTTTAAGGTGTCACAGTAGTTTCAGATGCTTACTGTGAGGTTACAGCATTTCTGTAATACAGATTATGCTTGTTTGGGGCAAATTCCTTCCACATTTAAGAGGCTCCCCCATGTGGCTAAACGTGAGAACAAGAAACTTTACATGTAATCCTTTTTGGTGTAGAGGCAGATGCTTATGCATTGCCATTACTTTTCGAGCCTTAAAAAGAGCTCTGGGAATAAGACAACTAACAAATGGAAAACAGTCAATCAATTATATTTTACTATGTCTAGGAGTTGAACTCCAAACTCTCACATCAAATGATGTCACATTAGTGGCTATCAACTACTTGAGCCACCTATAGAGTTAACAATTTTATGTACAGAAAGATTCCTATAAAACCTACTGACTTTGAAAATTACCAAACAAAGTAGCACACAAAATATAGTTACTAAATCTAATAAACTGCATTTCACTCCATCTGGGAATCAAACTTCAGACTCCCACATCAAGTGAAATCTGTCACATATCAATACAGAAAATCACAGCTAAGGAGCCCAGAATATGGTGAAATATACAATATTTATTGCAGATATGTTTCTAGAAAATTCAGTAAGGTACAAACCGGATGGTGTAGATATAGCACAGGGATTGCACGGAGAAGCATAAGGCTGATAACAGGAACACAGTTGATGCAGGTGAACAGGTAATTTGCAGAAAACCCTGAGAACAGGTGCACTAGGAGCACAACAAGGAACAGCACAACAAGGAGCTTATAGCAACAACAATGACCAGCATGGTAAATGGGAAGGAAGAGACATAAATAATGAGAGACACAGGTGTACGATTAGCGAGGAGCAAAGATTAACTCCTACTAGTTAATGAAAATGTCCATAGTGGAAGAGCAGCACCTCTGTCGGCATGGAGGTACTGCACCCAGGAACATAATAACATATGGAATTCAGTTAATAAATAGACTAAACATTATAAAAACATATAGAGCACAGTTAATAAATAGACCCCCTAATTTTCATATTAAAATAGAATTATCAAGAGGGTAAAAATAAATTTTATGAAATTAAATAAAAAGCAATTCTTTAGTCTAGCGCCCTTATATCATACTATTTAATTCTAACTTTTCATTTAAACCAGACGTATTTAATGTGTTCAAACAATATATGGAGAAGACTTCTTGATAGCAGTCTTTTGAAGGTTACTATGTTTACTTTCTACCAATTCCAGACACCAAGGGTCTGCATTATGAACCTTTTCACAGTGATGTGGAACACTATGTGACTGTAATTTATTAATGATTTTGTGGTGATGTTCAAGAAATCTAATTTTTAGAGGGCCGAATCCTTCTCCTCACATATAGCAAATTATAACTACACCTGAGGATGTATATCACATACTTTGTACTACAATTTATGAATCCTTTTATATGGTGTTGTCCTTCATTAAACATAAAACTATCTTATTTCAAATATGTAGGCAGGTTAAACATCTGAAGCTTCCACATCTATAACTACCGTCTAGTTTCAGTGGGAGCCAGCTAATTTCCTTCCCTCCCCTTACATAAGTAGATTCAGGGAGTACACTGGGCATTAAAAAAAAATGTGTATTCAGACCTTTCTTAAAAATCACTGCAGGATTTGGTGAAGGAATTGTTTTAAGAGTGGGATTCTGTTGCAGTATCCTATAGTTGTTATTGATTATCCCCCTTATCGCTCTAGATTTTGTATTAAACCTTGAAACAAATGCTTCTCCGAAGGGCTCATATCCACCATCTTTACCTATAGTCCCAGAGATATTCAAATTATCTTGCAATCTATCTGTCATCCCAGTCTTAATCCTGTATATTTTCAATGATAACAAATTATCTATATCCATTTCATTTACTTCCTCTAGAATATAGAGCATATTATCTATCCTTTAAATTTTGCATCAACTATTTAGCTTGCATCTGAAACATTTCAAATGAAGAACAACTTTGTCTGCTGGACCTTAGGAATTTTGTCTGTCCACAGTCTTTAATGGGAGCTCTTGCAAAGTAGTAGGGAGATGTTGTAACATCTACCTTCTTCCTGTAAGTCATAGTGATGATGGATGAACCAGCATCCCTCAAGGAAAGGTCTAAGAAATCCATATTAAGGGTGTGAAATTGAGGTTTGAATTTCAAATTATAGCCATTTGTACTGAGTGCTTGAACAAAAGAAAGTGACCGATCTTTACCCCTTTCCAAATAATAAATAAGTCATCAATGTAAAGGCCATAGAGGACCAAATCCACCACGAACTCGCCTCTTCATAAATGGGTTTCTTCAATGTCGTTCATATATAGATTGGCATTCCTAGGACGAAGTAGGTGCCCATGGCCATTCCCATCACCTGTAAATAAAATATGTAGTCAAAAAGAAAATAATTGTCTGTAAGGATAAAGTGAATGGAATCAATCAGAAATGGCAAGTCCGTTAAACAATTAACACAGACTACTTAATGTCCATGGAGATGTACGCCTCCCATTCTACCTTTGCTAACACTCTGTGAGCTATATTCTTCTGATGTATTCACTGATTGGTGGAGAAAAGCATCAGGACTATTCTTATTAACCGGTTATACTCCTAATAAAAGCCATGAGTGTCATACTATTTGATTTTTTTTTTAATGAAAGCACCCACAAAAAGATTAGTTCCTCAGTCCAGGATTTGCTTTTTACCACTGTATGCTGGCCACTGAACATCCAAGGATTGAGACGTGACCATTACTGCATGAGAACTTACGCTGGTAGCTGTTATTCATTTCGAAGGCATCCTCACACAGATCGGACCCTCAGTCCAGGATTTGACTTACCACTAAATGCGTTGGCTATTGTACATCCTAGAATTATGCTGTGACCATTACTGCTGGAGAACTCACACTACTAACTGGCATCCATCTAGAAGGGTAAGCAGTTGGCTCTCGCTGTTTAAACTCAGTGAGAATGAATGCGAACTCTCTTTACATTGTATGTGTGACAGTTTTATTGGTCTGCATTGTGGTTGCCTTCGCAAAACGGTGTGACTAACATTATACTTAAAAACGCCTTGCTAGAATTTATGTGGCTGGTGCCTATTGTGAGAATCCACTTACAGGACTGGAAAAGTATAAACAGCTTCTGCTTATTTAATTGGCCTGAATTAATATCCAAGTTGAGATCAGAAAATTAAACACACTTATGGGTGCTGAACAGAAACTCATTGACTTCAATTTGATACAGTTTTTCATATCTAACCCCACAGGAAGTTGTTTATGTGTTGCCCCAACCAATGGTAGAGTTTATGACATTGAATGAACATTATTCTGAATATTGAATGTCATTTTATAGATGTTTAAGGTTTACTAATAAATATATTCGTTTTATTGCATTTATCTACATGGGTGAATATTTAATTTTTAGACTGCTTTCAGCACTCACCTTATTTTCTTTGTTTGACTGTCTACCCCTCTGGTTTGCCTGTGACCGCCGCCTCACTACTTCACTGATCACCTCTTCTCACTCTAGTCTTCAGGACTTTGCCCGGGCTGCTCCCCTGCTGTGGAACTATCTTCCACGTTCCATCAGGTTAGCATCTACTCTCAAAGGTTTCAAGCGTGCCCTTAAGACTAATTTCTTTATTCAAGTCTATCAGTCCTCCTCATAACTTCCTTGTCCTGGCTCTCTCCCCCAGTTAGTACTACCCTATTTGTGTCTCCTCCTTCCCTTTAGGATGTAAGCTCTCATGAGCAAGGCCCTCTTTCCTTGTGTGCTCCTTCTAGTTTTCCTTCACCCTCTGTACCTTTTGGCCTGCTTCCCTAGCCCTGTTTTCCCTGTTTTATTAAGCTTCGGCCTCCTTCTCGCTGATTTCTACATTCCCTTTCACTATCTGTCCCAGAAATAATTTGATTTGCTTTACCCTGTCACCTGTGTTTGTATATATTTTTGTATCATGTTGTGTCTTGGTTCTCTGTTTTCTGTATATGTAATGTACGGCACTGAGGACCCTTTGTGGCACCTTATAAGTCAAAGATAATAATAATAATAATAATAATAATAATAATAATAATAATAATAATAATAATACTTAGGGTGGTCATTCCTCCTTGGTTGAGCTGCGAAAACAGCCTACTAATTTAAATATTTGTTTTACTACATTGGTTTTTATGAGTTATAATTTTGAGGATAAACTTTTAATTAATTTTTTGTACATATAGAGTATCATTAGGGAGGTGTGTCTGTGTTTTGCACCACTGATATTAATAAGTTTGGATTCGGGAAATCCATCAGATCCGAGTTTTGGGGATTCGAGTGAAAACGAGTCATGACTTGGTTTCGCATACCAATTTCAGATCTCTAAACTAGGCAAAATATAATTTCTGACAAATGTCAAAGCAAAACTTGTGAGAACAGACACCATGTAGGGAGGTTAGCTGCAGTGGTCTGCTACGAAAATAGCATTCAGGGTGAAAAAGGGAGATTGACAGCAAAAGAATAACTTGATTATTTTAAAGCAGTTCTGTAGCGATCAATCAGCTAGAATAGGTTGCTGATCAATTGGCTTCAATTTCAATCTTTCAGAGAGTTTAGATGGACTAGTGGCTACTAGTTTTTGTTAATGCATTTATAATAGCACTAGTATATAGACTGAATTAGATATCATTCTGAACTAAGGAGTATATTTAGTGGAGAAAAACAGTGTGTTTTTGCTATATGATTATTAGCAGAATCAAAAAATAAATACATTTAATTATTTTAAAATGTTAAGTTTTACTAGTGGAAGTAACCTCGTGTGAGGCAGGGATATTTGAATTATTTTAGAAATTAACTGGGTGTTTGTTTGTCAGTGTCAACGTATCTGCACAACCCAAAAAACGCTATTTAGTCTAAACATTTTTCTATTTTTCAATACTTGTCAATTTTGAAAGGGTCCTTCAGTGACATCTATATTTAAAACTTGGCGTTTGGATGTGAGGGGTTTTTTTTGGGAATTTTTAACATTCAGTAGCTGCATGTAGAACATTGCAGTAGCTGCAAAAAAAATGTAATCTGCCATGTCATCAACTGAAGCAAGCCCATTAGATAAATTAAAGAGCAGAAAAAATGTAGTGTAAGGTGCAACAGATTAAAATGTTGAACTATAATGCACGCACCAAATTTGTAACGTTAGGCTAGGTACACACTGATGATTTTTCCGACTGATGTGTTATCTACAATGACTTTACCTTCAAAGGTCCGATCGCTCAGATGATAGTCATGTTTTAGACAATTAAAGAAAGACTGACCGTCCAAGCAGTGACTTTTTACAGCCATATTGTCATAAGCAAAGATTAGACTTTTGTACACACTGAAACGACTTATGAGGTCCATGCAACAATATATTTAAATAAGAGGCAGGCATGTTCAATAGTAACCACCCCAAATATCATAAAAGAGAAGCTCCCCTGCACCCCACTTTGGCCATAATTGGTGACAATGGGGGCAATTGTGAACGGTTATTAGAAAATAGACTGGAAATTACTGGAGAAGTTAATGTCAATTAAATAAATCAGTGATCGAAGTGGAAATTTAGAAATTTAGAAGTGGCGGTATGAAAAATGTAATGGGAATCTAAGTGAATGGAATTTAGTGGCTTTACAATGAAGGCAGTAGGAGAAGTGGAGGTATGGCATACCACCGTATACACCCCCACTTCGACCACTGCTATAAACAATAATATAGGAGCAAAAACAGCTCAAAATTACATTATTTTACCTATGTTTCACAATTTTTAGTTAAATCCAGATGCAACACCAAAACCTTTAGAATTTTTTGGGCAAAACCACAAACACATTTTAGAGCTAAAACCTCATCCAAAACGAAATCACGCGGGGTTAGCACATCTCTAATATTTACTGAAAACGGCCTTTGGGCTTTCAGGAATTATTTCTTATGCCTTCTATGACTACATTAGGCAACAAGTGGGTGAATAATGTAAAATCAGTGGATGAAAATATAAATGTAGTAAAGGATAAAATTTTCAAAGAAGTAGTGTTAGGTAGGATATTAGCAGCATTTGACTTACCCCATTTGAACAATTTAAATAGTCACATTTAAGTTTAATTCCTAAAAGAAATTAAGATTTTCATTTAGTGCATCAGTTATTATTCCTAGAATGCCTTTTTTTAAATGATGGCATTGATAAAAAATTGTGTTTACTCTCTTATTCTTCAATTGATGTATCAATTAATATACTTAAGTGATGTGGTCCAGGTGCACATATGGCAAAAACTGATATTGAATCAGTCTTTAGATTTCTGCCAATCCATTCCATATATGAATATGATGGGTTTTCACTTTGAGAATCAGGTTAATTTTTAGTGTTGCCTCCCTACTTGTTATATTGTTTTAATTTTGATGTTTGTTCATCATTTGGGTGGTTGTCACGGGCACTAGGAGTCTTGCCCAGGAATTCACCAGATGACTAGGCTTACCAGAGTAGTGAAGTTAACACAACGGTCCTCTGGTAGCAGGGTGACTAGCGGAACATATATCACAGCAGATGGAGAGAGAATGCCAATAAAGAATAGGAAAGTCAGTGACTTGCAGCAATCTTGGTCAGTGAATCAGCGACTAGCTGATATTGTGGAAAGGCAGATTTGAACACGGAGATCAGGATGGACGTGAGCAGATGCAGGAAGGTAGTAGGGAAGTCAGTGGTCTGTGTACAGCAAGTTGTACCACTGCTATGGTGAGAAGACTTGTCCAGGTGCAGGTAGGTAGCAGGGAAGTCAGTGGTCTGCGTACAGCAAGTTGTACCACTGCTTAATAGGTGAGGATGTGTACAGGTGTCGATGAGTGGAGGCATACAAAGGATAATAGGATGCAGACACTGAGAGCACAGAGGAACTTGATCCCAACAGATATGCAGCGTATCCAGCAAAGTCTATAACGGTATGTGTGGCGCTGCTTGGTAGAGACTTGCTCAGCACAGATATGCAGGCCAATAACGGATAGTCAATCACAATTATGCATATAACGACTGAGTAGTACCGTTTGTTCCAAACAGATATGCAGCGTAACAATAACAGTCTATAGCGGGTATGGACACCGCTGCTGAGAGTGGAAACTTGTCCTAGCGGATATGCAGAGTAAACGGAGAAAGTCAATAACAGATAGGCATACCGCTATTCAGTAGAACAGTCTGTCCACAGGAAGATGCAGGGACTGCAGAGACGCTGAACGGCAGAGACGAGTGTAGGAACCACAGGTGAGTAGTTTCGGTAATCAGAGTCCAGCTGAGGACACAGGCAGGAAACAGGGGACTGTAGCAGGTATGGAAACCAGCGATGAGTGGCACAGGGAATCCACAGGAACTGCAGACACTAGTAGTACACAGGAGACAGTAGCGGGTATGGAAACCAGCGATGAGTGGCACAGGGAATCCACAGGAACTGAAGACACTAGTAGTACACAGGAAACAGTAGCGGGTATGGAAACCAGCGATGAGTAGAACAGGAATCAGCAGGAAACTGAAGACACTAGTAGAACACAGGAGACACCTTCAGAGACTCACAGGGAATGAGACTCAAGATCAGGCAATGAGGTAATGAGCACAGGTGCCTTAAATAGGGAGAGTTGCCTGATCAACCAATTAGATTAAAAGCAACAATCACAAAAGTTCTTGGGTGCTGCGCATGCGCAGTCCATCAGGATGGCGGACGGCCGCGGTTTAGGACAGGTGCCGGCAGGAAGGCTAGGGAGCCACGCACCAGCGTAGAGGCACTCACGGTCCCGTGAGTGACAGTAGTGAAATAAGAGACACATAATAAATTCACTACTCATTACCATTGTGATATATACATTTTTTTTGGGTGGAGGGGGATACAAAGGATCAGATATATGCAACAGACTGTTTGCAACATTTTCTTGACTAATAAATCGAGCATTTCTTTAGCAGGAGATAAATCTTCAAATGTTATTGCTGTTTTAGGAATAGCAATAAATTTAGTCTGGATGGAATATAGATTGACAGACGTTAAAGCATCAAAATTAAAATAGTCTGTTCTTCAGTGCACTTTGATTCCTAAGTAAAGGTTAAAGAAATTCAATGATTGTTAGGTCATTTAGCTTTTGCTGTTAGGATTTTGCAGATGGTAGGGTAGATAATAGGGTATTTAAAAAGGTTTATGTGGAATGTTACCAAGCACGACATCATTTATTAAAGAAAATTAACTGATTTGAGAGTCTGTGTTGTATTTTTGGTAGAAAGTAATAGTACTGCAATTTGGCAGGATGAGTTAAACATTAAAACGTTGACATTAAATAAAGAGTTAGGTTTGCTTACAGATATAGCTGAATCTTAAGGTTAAAATGCATATTTGTAACCTAGATGGTCAAGAGGAGATTAGTCGCAGGAATAAGTGGCTGCATTCAAAACTAGGAATATTACAGCTTTAGAGATATCCCCTGTTATTTTTGTAGTAGTTATTTGAAAAGAAGCATTCAGAAATACAAGAGTGCTTTCGCATTGTGATAAAATAGATATTATTAATGCAATAAATAAAATGTCTACATATTCAAATTTCATTTTATATTGTTAATGGCATTGATATTATTCTATCTACAAGCTACTGCAGGGTGAAGTACTGTACATTCTGGAAGCCACTAAGAATTGGCTGATGCAGCATTTTCAGGAGAACCCTGCATGGTGTGTGGGAGCTGGATCAGGGAGCAGAGAAAGGAAGCATGGCTTGCCCATTATACCATTGGAACTTAATATAGGAGTAATGCCAAATTTGTCCAATGAAGTTGTGAGGGCTAATTGAGAATCTAATGTGTCATCATGGAATGATTGCCTATTTTCTATAAGGGTATTAGGTGGAAATCCTTTTAAAACAACACTGGATGCTTTATTAGCGTTTGTATTATTTTTTTTAAAATTTAAACAGGTCTAGTTCAGGTGCATCTAAATAAATGGCAGGCATTGCTTTATAAATTGTTTCAATTGAAACATCTAACTAGAAATCTCTTGATTAGGCAATTTTTAAAAGTTATAACAAAGAAATAGTTACAAAGGACAAAAGATTGCTAGTTACAGCAGGGATTCTACAAGGTTATTTTAGGTCTTACAAATATTTTGTTATTCATCATTTAAAGTTACTTGGTTTACAACAGCCTTTAGTTTTGCATGCTCTGCAGTATTTAGGATAGTTTAATTGATGTCAAGTAGGTAGGTGGATCAACCTTGGTAAATTTGAGATGAACTAATAATATCCAGTAAGACTAGTTTAAGAAATGACAGCTGCACTAAGAATGCCAAGGCCTAGTTGATAGCACTGGACCTGATTTTGCAGAGCTTCAACCCAGGAAAACTTTTGCGTTGTCTGGACTGGACTTAGGCTAGGTACACACTGAAGAATTTTCAGACCGACGTGTTATCTACAATGACTTTCCCTTCGATGGATGGTCCGATCCCTCGGACGATTAACAAGTACACACTAGTCACTTTTAACGAACGAACGACCGTCCGGGAAGCGACTTTTCACTGCCATATTGTCGTGAGCAAGGATTAGAAATTTGTACGCACTTAAACGCCTATGTATCGATATCCCCAAGAAATTTAAATAAGTGGCAGAGCATGTTCAATAGTAACCACCCCAAACCTAACATAAAAGCGAAGGCAACACGTTTTCTTCATACATTCGCTAGCACGTGTACACTGTACGTTTGTTTGCAAAAGCACATCAAAAAAAATATTTTTACCAATATGGATACTTTTGAAGAACGACAAGCAACTGCACTTTTTATGATTACTGTGGCAAGAAGACTGCAAGTACAGACCCAAAGGGAAAGAAGGAGCAAGAATAGATCTTGTTGAACCAAAGAGTGGTACAAGGGAAGAGACTCATTCTCTCATATGTCCCTGCTGCAGGAGATACGTGACAACAACCCCCATGACTGCAGGAATTTCCTGAGAATGAATGAACCCACACTTGTAGGATCTGCACCAACTAGTCACCCCCATCATCCAGAAGGAGGACACCCATTTAAGGAGACCCATATCTGCTGAGCAGAGACTGGTTGCTAACCTAAGATTTCTGGCAACAGGAAGGACACTGACTGATCTGAAATACAGCACAGCAATTTCACCGCAAGCTATGGGTTTTGCTAATACTTGAGACATGTGATGCTATCATTGAAGTTCTCCATGAACAGTATATGAAGGTTGGTAAGCATAAATAGTCTTTTTTAGACATAAATATATAATTTTATTAACATACATCAAATTTACAATATATATTAAATTTATAAAGTACAAACCAATAAAAGAAGCCAAATATACAGTTTGTAGTTATTCATATTGCAACACTTCTCTATTATCCATTTGTGATGACCTTCCACTGAAGTGTTGCATGTTTGAGCTGGGTATAGGGTTGGAAGTCAGGAATGGTTTTGGCATTAAATATTGTCCTCCCATACTACCATACTGCATCTGTGTATACCGAAATATGTACAAAAGTGTCTGGCTGTGGTTTGCTTGCCTTATAATTGTATCCGGGTATAAATCTTCCTTGTTAGCCCTACACAAGAGGTTGCACACCAAATGCTCCATTTCCACTTGTATCAGTCTACTAGCACTTTCATTTTGCTTGCTAGCATTTGTCCAAGTAGGTCAAAAGTGTGTGGTTCAGGTTTCTTGGCCATCAAAGTGTTTGCGTATTCCACCATCTTTGTGGTTAGCGCATCACTTTCATCAACCTCACAGAGCTTTTTTTTCCTCTTCTATTGTGTTTGTGCTGGAATTACAACATCATGTACATCCTGGCTGTTGACTGTCACCTGGGGTCCCTGTACAACAGTTGTAGTTGTCTCTTCTTGGTCATCAAATTCCATCATGAGTTCTTGTGCCAGGACAGCTGGCTGAGTATTGAAAAAATTTAAAAAAAGACAATAAATGCATGTAATTAAACTCACTCATCTTTTTGTTTCAATGTCCTGCAACGGTAGAACAATGGCAAACTACTGTGGACGAATTTGAGAAGCAATGGAATTGTTCAAACTGTAGGAAAACATGTCTGAATTATGCCTCCATCCAACAGTGGATCTTTTTATTATAATTATGAAGGATTTTTCAGTATCTTTCTAATGGCTATAGCGGATATGAAATGTGAATTGTTATTTGTGGACATTGGAAAAAATTAGAAAGTGTCTGGTGGCGGTGAATTAGTGCAGAATCCCTTTCATGCAAAATTAAAAAACTATGAACTTAATATTCCAACCGTAAATAATACAAAATATGGACTACATTTGTTTGTGGCCGATGAAGCATTTGGATTGCACAACAATGTATTGAAACCTTACCCGTAACGAAATTTGTCTACAGAAAGGCGGATATTTTATTATAGACTATCACTTGCTAGGCGTGTTGTTGAAAATGTGTTTGGAATTCTCAGTAACAGATTTAGAGGTTTTCATTCTGCTATTAAGCTGTGTTTGGACAAGATAGACAAAGTGGTGATGGCCTGTTGTGTTCTGCATAACTTTCTAAGACTTAAAACCTCCTGTGTACGCAGTTCACATACTTATGAGGACAACAATGTTAAAGAAATGGAGGTAGTTGGCTTGACACCTCTAGAGTCGAGGCATGTAAGGTGTAAAACGCTCGTAGTATCCGTTCGTATTTCTCAGATCACCAGTGTAAAAGGGGAGCACATTGGAACTTTACTTGGTGTTGGAAAATAACTAAACTTTATTACAGATATAGAAGTTAAATGCTGAAATTATTTTTCCCTTTTCCTGTAGATACCATCGTCATATCGGACGAAGTTCTGAGGGAGAAAAGAATATCGGTAGTCTTTTGTTTCAGTTTTTTCAGAAGCTTATGCCACAAAGCACTAGGCACTTTCAGCATTAAAAAGTACAATTTTATAATAATAATAAAAATATGTTAAAACGTTATATTTATTTATTTTTTTCACATGTTATTTTTTTAAGAATAATTCAACAATAAATCTGTTGGATGTACAATGTGTGGTTTATTCTGTGTATTTTACAAATATATGCATTAACAAGTAAATAAAGCTTAGAATATAAAACATCTTAAATGTACATGTAAAGGGTTTTACAGAACACAGGTGCAAGACGCAGAACAATTTACACAGGTCTACTAATATGCAACCAGACATATATAAAATACACATCTATACACATCTATAGGAAACACAAAACGTGTTTTATATACAAAAATGTATTTAATTATGTTGGCAGACAAATGTAATACACATATTTATCCTTTTTGTTAATGTGTATTGAGTGTACAATATAGTGACATATAGCAATAATTAATGAGGTAGACATAAGCAATACACATTAAATAAATAAAACTGACAAAGGTTTATAATTAAACTGGCAGATATATGCTATACATGTGAAGAGACCGAGTTTTCTGACCCAATGCCACCCACTTCACGCTGGCTGGCCACCCACGGATGCCTTCCTATGCCAGGGAAGTCTACCCAGTACCTTCTAGGATTCGTATAGTCACTCAGGCAAATGCAGTTAGAAAAGTACAACAGTACATTTATTGTAATAAAAACAACACCAATTATTATGTACTAGCTTAAGGAGTTACAGTCACTCGGCTGTCCAGACTTAACGACCCATGGTTCTCTCTCAGCTACATATACCCATTAATACAATAGACACCTGCTATTGCTTTACCGCTAAAAGCATCTAATTACAAAATGAGTGACGTGCGGACACCACACCACGTGGTACTGGTACATCGGCCCTTGGTCGTGGATCGATCGGAAAATTATATACACTACATGATCATTAGGTGGATTGGTCGGAAAATATTTAACAGTACAACCAACCGAATGAGCCGACAATCGACACTTTGGTACGACTTTCGAATATCGTGTCACTATACACACTAACCACGTATGTCGGCTGATTTGCCCGATTGTTGGACGAAAACGCTCCAGTGTTTACCTAGTCATAGTATGTACAAAAGCCTGCCCAGATATGTGTGGAAGGGTGAAGCTATTTTTAACATTTAACATGTTCCCCATATGTGGCGGATCTCAATATTGCCACATACTTATCCCATCAGAGGTTGGTTTTGGATCAATAAGGTGGATTACTACCACTCCAGCTCTGTGAACAACAAAAAGTATGCATTATCATGTAAGTGTCCTGGCCTATGATGCACCTTGAAAGAGAAAAGCTGGAGACCTGATGCCAACTAGTCAGTTGCAGAATGGCATCCAGCATAGTATGTAACTACCTTATAGTCAGTTACAACCTGAAAATGCACCTCACCCAAGGTTATAGCTGAGATCCTCAACTGCTTATATTACCTCAAGGCACTCCTTCTCTGCTGAGGAATGCTTCACTTCTACAGGATTAGCTACCCTCTCACCTCATAGTCCTGACTCATAAATGTTTGAAGCATCAGTATACAGGACAAAATTGTGGACCTCAGTACAGTGCCCTTGCAGAGAACATTTTTATTTTTCAGAATTGTTAGGAACAAATGTTCAATGAACACAATTCAGTGCCAAATTTTTCAACAGATAATTTAAAGGGACTGCTAGTCAAGGAAATAATTTACATTATGGATAGGATATGCATCAAACTATATACTTTCTGGAAATTCATATAAAAGCATGTGATTCCCTCTACCTTCTGACAAGGATCTTTAACTCTTAATGTTTCATCCATATATAATCTCATAATGCGATGTTGATCCAAGACCTCTCATGAAGACTTCTTTTGATCCTGGGAAATTGATATCTTATGAGGGACATGGCATTCCGACACTTGATTTCCCAGGACCTGAGGGCCTAAATCAATTACACCTACAAGTACAAATACTGTATCTTGCTTTTTTCCTGTAAAGGGCAGCATAGCATGAGATCCTCAACTGCAAGAAACTATTCACAAGATGTTCACCTTTAGCAGTCCCTTTTAGTAGCAGTTGTTGATCCAGCAATTGCCTGGTGGAGGGGTTGGGTACGTATTATCGATGATGAAAAATCTGACAGCCTACAAAAAAAATCAGACTTGTCACAAAAACAAATAGAATATATAGAGACTTACCTGTAAACCGAAGCTCCAGATCTCCGATGGAAGCGGCATGCTGACAGGCAGTCATTCCGAAGACACAGGACTCCGGCACATCAGGTTGACATCATCGCGACTTTGATCATTGTTAATTTAAAGCTGGGTACGTATTATCGATAATGCAATGTCTGGACCCTGCAGGCTAAGTGTTTAAACATTTAACCTGTGAATTCCAGACATTGCCGCTTTAAATTAACATTGATCAAAGTCGAGCTGATGTAAATCTGAAGTGCTAGAGTACTGTGTCTTTCATCTGAGATCTGGAGCTTTGGTTTTCATGTAAGTCTATGTGTTTTTGTGACAAGTCAGATTTTTTTCATTATCGGTAATACAATTACTACCAAGGTGGAACACAGTTAGAGGTAGTGAGCAACCAGTATATTGTTGGCAGAACTCAGAGTTAGACAGGCAGGGGTTAATGCAAAGTAGTCTGGCACTTTTATGATGGAGTGGACAGCTCATGGTAGCAGGTAATGAACAGTCAGTATGTATTTGGAAGAACTCAGAGTCAGACCGGCAGGGATCAGGAATAAGCAGAATCCTTTACACAAACCAGGGATCCGGGCAGGTAGAGATATGAGAGCAAATCCATTTAGCGAAGCCAACAGTTAGGAATGGAAAAGACAGCAGAATCCTTAAACAATCAGTATCAAATATACGAATAACAGAACAGGCTAGGATACAAGGCACACTTGGTCAAGTAGGAATTATCACCAGCATTGGTATGCTGTCAGGAAGAGGTTTATAAAGGGAGCTGCAACAATCAGAAACTGTGGGATAATTAGCTGCATGGGTGTGGTAAGTAATAGCACAGCTGCCAGACTGGGAGTTGAAGAGATATTTGTTGCTGAACCTACACATAGTTGCAGCTGACAGATCAGACAAATAGGAGATATTCTATTTCTTACCACTACCATGCATGTTAAGATTTTCATATGGTAATTTGAATTCCCTTTTCAAATGCTGAGCAATTACATATTTTAATTATATATCACTGCATAAGCCCTTAAAGGGAACCGGCATATGTCCAACAGTTTGCTTTTTTGTGTGGACAATAAGAAGAAAACTTTGTCCCCTGAAGCAAAAATGAAGGACTTGCCATTAAAATTATACAAACACTTCTGTGCTCTCTGTAAATTTCTCAAATAATCTCTAGCGATCTTACCAGTTAAATTTAGAAGAATAACCATGCTCAACATATATTGCATACTCTCTGAAGATCCATTACTCCCATGACTGCCACAGTAGAATAAAGTACCTCAAGGCTTCCTGCCCTGCAGAGGCTTTTCTACAGTTGAACTAGAAGGTACTTCCCAAACAATGAACAGGAGGAATTTCATACCAATTTTTCTCCATTTGGTCAAATCTTTTAATCAAGGTATTATATAGCTCTCAATCTGTGAATGATAGACTGACATTCTATTTGAGTGCTCTGTCAAGTGCTTCAGGAACCCCCGCTTCAGTCTGGACATGAAATATGTACTCTGATCCATAAGGTAGACTTCAACTATACCTATTATCTATAGAAAGTCTCTATTTATTTGTTAATCATTTGTTAAGCAGTGTTTATTTTAATGCTTTTGCTATATTGGAAAGGTGGATTGATGTGGAAACCACAAAGTATTCATTGATGGTGATTAGAAAAAAAAAATACATGTTTGCTTTTAGTTCACTTTCTTGCTATTTCAATTAGAAAACACTTTTTGATCATATTGGGTTGATTTTCTTTACAAGGTATAATGCAGGTACTGCATTAATAAATTACTAATATTAATGTTGGAGTGTGATCAGCCCAAAAAGTGCCAAAAAAGGTTCAGAACAGGGGTGAGAAAAGCCTCTGTCACAAAGGGGTTAATGGATATAACTTCATCCTCTTTGTGAGGAAGAGGTGGAGCTATCATTTTCATGAAGATTTAACCTCTTATTCACATGTAATAGATCTCCACCCTGTCATGTCCTCCACCTAGGCTCCTTTTTTCATCCATTAAGACTGAACAACTCTGACTCATTCTGTTTATTTACATCTTACAGAAATTCTTGAACGTATTGGGTTTAAAAGATGAATGATTATCTTCAAATATTACTAAAAGAGATGGGAATACAATTGGGATGTCAAAATTGGAAATCTAATTTTTTTTGCATTAATGTAATTTTGTCATTTAATATTTTCTTTTGCAGATCTATCTATACAAGCTGAATGGGTCATTGGACACACTTATATATTGAGCATGCACACTGAGATTTTTATAGCTTATTGATGGAGTGAAGACGTTTGAATTGAGATGATTTTATTCATGTAACTTGCAAGCTCATTCCCCACATCCGAAAATAATTGTTATTGATGCTGGTGGCATTGATTTAGGAAATCTCAAATCAATCATCAAGTGTCACCTAGCTCAAGTTTCCTGATCTCTGACACAGTTTAAATTTGGTGAGAAACAATTTTAAGGGGAGTTTGATTTATAGAAGAATTAAAGGAGATCCAACAAAGGTATAATTATACCAAACAGAGCAATTTCAATGTTTGCAAATCTTTAGGAAGTTTGTCTTACAGACATGTAGCTCTGCATGGAGCAGACTTAGGTATTTTTAGGGGAGTTAGCTAATTTTTCTGAAGTGGAGGTTACAGTTTTTTAATAACTTTTCAGTGCGTATTGGAGAGATCAGCTTTTTTTGAGAAAAGCGTCTTACCTTATTAATATTGTAAAAAGCTCGACATTGGTACAAGGGTCACCTTGTTCATGGTACAGGTTGGACTCAGGATATAGATATTTGTAAAGTATTTATGCTTGGGTTGATGAGGTCAAGAAATGGTATTGTTTGATATTTGGGTAATTTTGAGAATATATGTTAGTTTACGGTTAAATGTAACATATCTTGACAAACTTAACAGAGCTGCAGCTTTCTACCATTTATGTTCCATTTATATGGGTCTGTTAAGTTTTATCAACTGTTTGACCTGCTCTTTTCCTATATTCTTATGTATGTTAAAACAGAATAGGTTATTGGTGGTAAAACCACATGGATGACAAATATACACTGGTGTCTGGAACTGACTAATAAGATAGAAAAGAGTATAATTAGAATATAGGATTGTAGTATATTTATCAAGGTTCTCTTGTATACTATGCTGTATTATCACACAGAAACATTGGTGATGGTGAACTAAAGTAATGTTTATTGTTATTACAAGCAGGGTAGGATTTCATTGGCTGAAGGACCAAGCAAGATAGGCAACAAAAGTCCAGAAGAAATATACATAGACAAAGTCCTTTAAGCTTGGCAGAGTCAGGATTCCAGAAATGCAAAATGGTCAAACTAGCCGTGGGTCAGGGTACCAGAAAGTCAGGAGCAGGGTCAAAAATAGAGGTCAAAAGACAGGTATAGCAAGGTGCTGGAATACAGGAACCAGGAATAACAATGATCCAGAGCTGCACATCAAGAACTGCAAAACAATGATCCAGCCAGTTCTGATTTCCAGAGGTGAGTATTTATAGGCTATTCATTAGCATTACCAGCTTACAGCTGAGTGAGGCAGCGCAGCTGCTTCCAGGATACGTGTTCGCCAATGAGCAATGAGTCAGGCTGTAACAGTGCAGCCTTCTTAACAGAGCAGATTACAGACACTTTGGGCCTGATTCATTAAGGATCTGAAATTAAGAAGTATCTTATTTAAGTCTCCTGGACAAAACCATGTAACAATGCAAAAGGTGAAAACTAGTTTTCTGTTTTGCACATAAGTTAAATACTGACTGTTTGTTTCATGTAGTACACAAATATCAACTTTAAATTTCAGTGTACAAATAAGCTATCAAGTATTTGTGTGCTACATGCAAAAACAGTCAGTATTTAACTTATGTGCAAAACAGAAAACTGATTTTCACCCCTTGCATTTTAACATGGTTTTGTCCAGGAGACTTAAATAAGATACTTCTTAATTTAAGATCCTTAATGAATCAGGCCCTTTATCTTTTTCTCTCCCAAATCCAGAAAGCCCAGAAGAAGAAGACTATGCCAAGTCGTTTACTTCTTCTTCTGGGCTTAGTAAGATTACCTTTTTTAGATACAGATCTCCCTACTGGTGCTAAGACCATGGCTGAACATCGGCGGATTCTGGAGCTTGCACTGGAGGTAAAGTTGCTTCCAGTGAAGAAATAGAATATTCTATAGTATCAGAGGGTGGGTCAAAAAGAGAGAGTAGTCCAAATTTTTTCGCCACTACACCGATGAAGAAATCAGTGGACTAGAGAGGGAGGAGAGCATGCAGGGAAGGTTTTTGTTTTTCCTTATATGTAAACCCTATATGAAGAGGTTTCACCTAAAGAGATTGTGCTGCAGTGATACACAGCAGCAATATATGTCAAAAACAACACAGAGTGGAGGAAGTGGAGAAGTTACCATTTAAAAACCAATGAGGTGTTTGGTGACAGCAAGTGGAGTAATAAACATAAGGAATATTTATTTCCAAGATATTCTATGAAACAAAGATATTATTTAATGCATACTTACAATGGAGCTCAGAAATTGGGAATGAATATTACTGAATTATGGCATAATTTCCCTGAGCTGGCAAAATTACCTCCTCTTTTTATCTGTATTGTGACATTTCTCTATATGAGCAGAATAATGCTGTGAAAGAGGACATGAACATCTTGTTTTGATGGTATTATATTTCCAATTGAGGAGGGATAAAAAAAATAATTTAAAGAAACTGAACTGTGCATAAAGGATCTTTTTTGTATAGGTAATACAGTAAAGTGTGGGCTGATATTGTGGAATATGAGGAGTTCTAACAACATTTAATTACATGTAATATGAGAGTGCATACATGGTATATATTTCATTTTATATGAAAATTTGAGGACTTATAAGTAAGATCAAATGGTGATTTATCAGTGAAATTGATTTTTCTTGGAAGAAAATCTGTTGAAAAAAAAAAATATTCGGAACTGAAGTTTGCTGTGAGATTAGAAGGAAAAATCAAGTGATTGAATCAATTCAATTCATATGGAATACTATGATTAACAACCACACCCAAGAGACTCTTTCTATGTTTAAATGACATTTTGTTTTCATTGAAATATATGGACTGATAAATTGGAATAAATAGCATTCGGATTAAATAATATAGTGCCACAGGTCTCAGTAACTGAGATATAGGAGACATGGAAAAATACTTAAACATGCCATCTTTCAATAAAATAAGCAAATCTAAACAAACAAATAAACCATCATCACAACGTAGTGCACCCCCCTCTTCCAGAAATACTTTTATATTACTTGATACGCCATTTAGTTACCTCAGCAGTAGAAATGGCTAAAGAAGTAATACGCATGATAATGCCGCTATTAGATCAGAAACTGGATCAGATTCAAATATTCATTAATAATCTGATTGAACACCTAGGGGTAAATGTATCAAGCTGAGAGTTTTCTGGTGGGTTTGAAAAACCAATCAGATTCTAGCTATCATTTATTTAGTACATTCTACAAAATGATAGCTAGAATGTGATTGGTTGCTGTAGGCAACATCTCCACTTTTCAAACCCACCGGAAAACTCTCAGCTTGATACATTTACTCTTTAGAATCCAATACAAAGCGTATTACTGAATTAGAACAGATGATCAGTGATACAAAAGGCAGAGTAATATCTATGCAAAACACAATTGTAGCAATAAAATTTTATTAGAACTTTGACTGAAAAGGTGGAAGATATGGAAAATCGCCACAGAAGGAATAACTTGCGTTTTATAGGCATTCCTGAAGAGATAAAGGGCCCTGCTTTGTTGGAATATCTTAGTATGGAACTTACACAGCCCTTAAATATGCAAGTTGGTGATGGAAAAATGCAAATTGAACGTCGCTCACCATTTAGGCGCTGAAAATAGCGCTCAGAAAAATGCTAATCGTCCGAGACATGTTATAGCAAAATTCCTAAATTTCCACGATAAGGAGAACATTCTTGCGGCATACAGGAAAGTGAGATCTGTATTAGTTAGAGGAGTTAAGATTTTTATATTTCGAGGCTTGGCAATTTTCCCAAAAAGGGAAGAATTCACAGCGATATGCAAAGTTTTAGATGAAAATAATAAGCATTATTTTACCCAGCAAAAACTGAGGGTAATGTTTGAAGACAAACCCACTTTTTTTCAGTAAGTTGAACTGGCTAGAAAACATCCTATGATAGCAAATATATTAGGAAATCTACTTTAGAGATCTTATATAAATTGAGTAAATGTATGATACAGAATTCAGAGATATCTATCAGAAGAATATGATTAGAATTTCTTTTTTTGTGTGTCTTTTGGCACTACTTAGATGTAGTTGCCATCAAATATACCAGGTGATGAAAAAATGGAAAATGGTGAATACGGATAGTTGTGGTATATACACAGTGTATGAAATACTAGTAGGTTGTTATTTACAAGATGATAAAAATAATGTATTTTATTTTGAATGTCAGGCTCCGGTGTGGCTCCCTTGTGGCAATAGGGAACTCAATGGGCTGGGTCGAGCTCACTTTATTTACTATGTTATGGAAAAACTGAGGAAAAACTGATATATCTAAAGGGATAACAACCCCTAATCTTTCCCATGTACCTATTTCAAGGTCTGCAATTTCTTGTGTTAGGATTCTTTCATGGAATGTGGCAGGGCTTAACTCTCCAACTAAGAGATGAAGAACACTTACACACCTAAAAACTTTTCAGCCTGATGTGGTTCTCTTACGGAGACTCACTGGAAAGCTTCTCAAAATTCTTCTCTGAAAATTAATTGGATTAATGAATGTTTATCAGCCCCATATAAGAGCAAAAAACTTGGAGTAGTGATTCTCTTTGGAAAGCAATTACAGTATGTAAACGGTGCTGTTATTCAAGATGATGAGGGAAGATTTATTTTAATAGATATAATTATCGGAGGTGAGAAATTTATGATTCTTAATGTATATGCCCCCAACATTCCCAATGGAGAATTCTATTTAAAAATATCACAACTTTTTATGCAACGTTCTATACCCAATTTGATAATAGGGGGAAACTTTAGTACCATAGATAACCCAAAATTAGATAGATCCACGATACCTACTACTATAAAAATATTGAAGGGATTCATATACTGAAGTCGTAACATAATTTGGTAGACCCATGACGAATTGTGAACCCCAAAGACAGATCTTATATATATCACTCTAAGGTGCACAATACACTTTCTCGCATTGATAATATTATAATTTGTAACACCCTTCTTTCACAAATTAAATATATTAACATAGAAAAAAATCCTTATTTCTGATCATGCACCCATTATGTTAGATATTACAAAAAGAAAATGTAGCTATTTGGATCGCAATTGGCGATTCCCATCTTACTTAGCACAAAATGAAAATGTTTAATTATTTTAAAAAATCAATGGGATGATTATGTTAAATATAATCAACAACATAGAGAAGATCCGGGGCTTTTTTGGCAGAGTGCCAAGGCAATTATGCGCAGCCATTTTATTGCATACTCTGTAGCAAAAAAAAAGGAGAAATATAGGGACTTGCATTTATCAAGGAGTAATAGCTATGATTTGTTCAAAAATAATTCAAACTCCTCTACTTTGGAAATATATGAAAAGAGCAAAGTGGTGTTCAAGACATTTCTGCTAAACCACGCAAACAGCAGAATAACATATGACAGTAACAAATTTAACAGATGGGGCAATAAGACGGAAATTATTGGCCCATATGGCTAGACAACAGAAACAAAAATAATTTATTGCAACAATTATGAATGGATCTACAGGGGAGAGGTACATTTCTGCACAGGATATTGCTAAACAATTTCATCAATATTATACTGACATATATAAGGCACCTATATATGATGAAGAAAAACTACAGAAACTTCTTATAGAGGCGAAACTCCCTGAATTGACGCCATCTCAAATAAATATTTTAGAGGCTGATATTAAGTGGAAAGAGGTGCAAAATGTTATAGCTACATAAAACACCTGGCTCAGATGGTCTTACTGGAGAATATTATAAAATCTTAAAAATTGAAATTCAACCTGTTTTGATAGATTATTTCAGAAAATTCACAAACATCAGTATCTGGTGCCTGAATTTAATGAAGCATATACAATCCTAATACCCAGGCGCAGGCTGGCAAGTTTAAGCCCGGGGGGCGCACAAGCGTGACACGAGATGCGGCCGCGTAATTATGATGGGGCCGCATCGCGTGTCATGTGGTGCGGCCGAAGGTAATAAATAGGTAATATTACATCCGGGGAGGGGGGGTGCCAGCCCTAACAGCGGTTGGACTGAGCAGCCCGGGGGGGTGCTACCCCCCTGCCCCCTGGCCCAGCCCGCCCCTGCTAATACCTAAGCCTGAGAAAAACCCAGAACTAATTTCGTCATATAGATCAATTGCAATCCATTATACCCTTTTTGTTGACAGTACACCAAATGGGCTTTACACATGGGATATATGCAGTCAAAGGTATAAGAATTGCATAGGCTGCAGTAATAGTATCTAATGTAAAGAAAGACACTCAGAATATCATATTAAGTCTAGACAGAAAAGGCCTTTGATAAAATTTTGTGGATCTTTCTGCGACGAATATTTGAAACACGTGAATTTGGTCCCATTTTTCCAAAACGTATTCAATATTTATGTAGAAAACCTCAAACAAAGTTAGTGAATAATAACAAATGTGAAGATCCGATATATATGTCTAGGGGAAGAAGACAAGGATGCCCATTATCTCCCTTACTTTTAAAATTGGCTATTGATCCCTTATTAGGTTCCTTCAACAAATGGAAGATTTTCAAGGTATAAAAATTGGTGAACTAATTATTAAATTAACAGCATTTCCAGATAATTTATTATTATACATCTCTAATCCACAAAAATGTTTACAACTTATATTGGATAAGATAGATCAATTTAGACCAGTGTCTAGATTCACTATAAATGTAGATAAGTCGGTAGCCATGACATTGGGATCCTATAAACAATTCCCAGAGGCTAGAAATATTGACCTGAAAGGGGCTAATTCACATATCAAATATTTGGGCATTTATTTACCCAAATATGTAAAAGATCTATATCAATTAAATATTGATAGTGTTGTACAAAATGTTATTTTGGAATTAAAATCATGGCAACACCTTCAGCTCTCATTTAAAGGGAGGATACATCTAATTAAAATGAATATTTTCCCCAAAATAATGTATCCCTTACAAGTATTACCAATACTTTTATCAACAAAAACTGAAAAATCTTTAAACTCAGTATTTCGAAAGTTTATTTTGAAGGATGAATAAACCAAGGATAAGCTTTAAAATATTACATAGAATGAAAAAAGGAGGGTTAAACTTTCCAAATATAACTTTATATAATCAAGAATCGATTTGTAGACATATTGAAGACTGGCTTAAGCAACAAAATGTATATACAAACTTAAAAATAGAGCAACAGTTTATCCCACATGTAGATCTTAGAAATTTTTTACATATGTCTAGATCAGATATCCCTTGGGGAATTGGGATTTTCAAAGGGGCGAAGCAAATAGCCCATATTACGCATGGGCAAAATTAGGTATTTCTATTATACGAGATGTTGTTAATATAAAATGTAAAGAAATGTTAACATTTATTGAGATATGTTCTAAATTTGATTTTATGAATATTCCTAGTTTATTTACCTTGCAGATGCAACATTATGTAAGTGGGGTGATTTCTTAATTTTCTTTGGTAGATTGGGATAATCCTTTTGATACTATATTCTGTAGCTCAAAAAAAAGCCCTCTCTAATTATTATAAGATTTTACGTATACCTTACTACGATAATAAAAGACAAACAGTGATGTCTAAATGGTTAACACATTTTCCACATATACACTTTTCCACTATTCAAGAGACGTTTCTTTATTCTAATAACACTTTAACTGCGAGTACATATTGTGAAATGTTTTTTAAACTCTTTTATAAGGGATATTTATCACCTACAAGGCTTTATCATCATCATCATCATCAGGTATTTAAATAGCGCTACTAATTCCGCAGCGCTGTACAGAAAACTCATTCACATCAGTCCCTGCCCCATTGGAGCTTACAGTCTAATTCCCTAACATACACACACACAGACAGAGAGCGAGAGAGACTAGGGTTAATTTTTATTAGCAGCCAATTAACCTACTAGTATGTTTTTGGAATGTGGGATGAATGTGGAGCACCCGGAGGAAACCCACGCAAACACGGGGACAATATACAAATAATATAAGGACTAGCAATATTTCAGAATGTTTAAAATGTCATAAAAGGGAAGTTTCACTATATCATTGTTTATGGGAGTGTTTGTATATAAAACTTTTTGGTATCAAATTAAGGAATATGCTATACAAGATCTAATAAATTTTGTTCCACTATCTTCTGAGTGGGCGGTGTTAGGGATTTTGGATAAATCTTTTAAGTATACTAAAGAAAGTAAGAAACTCCTTCTTATCATATCAGCAGTTGCAAAGAAATGTATCTTACAAATGTGGATATAATCCCAGCCACCTACAATAACGTTATTTAAAGATAAGTTGGCATATGTGTTTAAAATGGAATGGATAGAAGCCTCTATATAGAGAGAGAGAAACAGGTAGAAAAATTATTTAACGTATGGGATAGTTATATGAATTCACTTCCGTTGAATATTAAGTGACAGATTTATAAATGTTTTTACTCCATGGATTGGTATAAAACAAGAGTTTTGAATAATGATAGACTTATAGAAATATAGATATTTGTGCAATGGGGAGCCACATCGGAGCACTGTTATATTGTTATATCGGTATATGGTTAGTGCAGATGAAATATATAGAGACATTCATAATGTTATGTTTGATCTATAATTGATAATATGTGTAAAACTTTTTTAGATTTGTTTTTCTCTCAGTAAATCTTTTGGTATGGTACATTGTGAAATTATTAATTGTATATGACTTTAATATATTTGTATTTATTACATATATATTTTGTTGATCAGTTTAATAAAATGTGAAATGGAAAAAAAAATGGAAAGGATCTAATTGAAACACTGCCATATAAGAGTAGTAAATTGCCCCAAGTTCCCATCGAAAAGCAGAGCCTAAAACATGGGAAGGTTACGGATTGTTGCCTTGGCAATTATAGTGTAGGAGTCCATGGCTGGGCACTCTAAAAACTTGTTTAGAGTGGGCTATCGGCTGTGACCTTGGACTAATCACACGACTAGGAAGGCCCGACTGGGCACACAACTCAGAAGGCCTGGACCGGGCAGCAGTATGAGACATCTCTGACCGAAAAGCACTATGAGGCATCTCTGACCAAAAAGGACAATGAGGCATCTTTGACTCAACAGTACTATGAGGCAACTCGGGCTCAACAGTGCTATGAGGCACCATGGGCTTAATGTGCTATGAGGCACCTCAGGTTCAGCAGTGCTATGAGGAAGTTCAGAGCAGGAGGCAGGGAACTGGCACCTCAGAGTGGGAGCACATGACTGTAACCTTGGAGTGGGAGGATATGACTGGAACCTCGGAGCTGGATGACACAACTGGAACCTTGGAACTGGAGGGCATGACTGGAGCCTCAGAGCTGGAGGACATCACTGGAGCATCTGAGCTGGAGAACATGTCTGGAGCTTTGGAGTGGGAGGAAATGACTAGAGCCTTGGAGCGGGAGGCAGAGGTTGACACCTAGGAGCAGGGGGCAGAGGCTGACACCCGGGAACAGGAAGCAGGAGCTGGTTCCTGGGAACAGGTGGCAGGAGCTGGCACCCAGGAACAGGAGGCAGGAGATGGCACCCTGGAACAGGAGGAAAGAGCTGGCACCAGGACAAGTGGGAATTATGTAAGGTGGATCCAGTGTAATCTTTTGCCCTTGGAGTCAGACTGGCTAATGCCTATTCAGCAGGGTACCTCTGTTTTCTGTGCGGACATGACAATAGGAAATGTCCAGTACTAGCACAATGAAAAAAAGGTTCTATGTTCTTTCTGCGGCTACATTACTCCTGTGAAATGGACTGTAAAGCTGTAAGGACCACCTCTGACTTTGGATAATTCTGCTGAAGTGGCAGTGATGACTGGTGTCTGAGATGAAAAAGGAGTATTGGTTGGCTTAATTGTAGATCTTTCCTTAGAAAATATAGCAGCTGGGTAGGAAGCTTTACTCTAATTCAGGTGATTCATCCCAGGTAGCTCATATCCTGCAATAACTGGAGTTTGCATTGTCAGTGAAGTTGTTTCTGGGCAGGAATAATTTTCTGATGGAGCACTGCACTGAACAACATTTGTGAAAAGTTCTTTGATAAACTGAGGAAGCGGATACAAAACTTGGGCTAGCTGAGAGTGGAGTTGCAATATTTGAATCTGGAGAGTATGTAGCATAATGGTGTCTGAAAGAGCTGACACAGGTGCTGCCCAGCAAGATCCATGAGGTTAGGCTAGATCATTCTGTCAAGGTTCTCTTGTATATCAAACTGTATTATCACACAGAAATAATGGTGAACTAAAGTAATGTTTATTGTTTACTACAAGCAGGTTAGGATCCCATTGGCTGAAGGGCCAGGCAAGACAGGCAACAAAGTCCAGAATTAATATACATAAACAAAGTCCTTAAACTTGCCAGAGTCAGGATTCCAGAAATGCAGAATGGTCAGACTAGCCATGGGTCAGGGTGTCTGAAAGTCATTAGCAGGGTCAGGAAAAGCAGAGATCAATAGCCAGGTATAGCAAGGTGCTGGAATACAGGAACTAGGAATAGCAAATATCCAGAACTGCACAACAAGAAATGCAAAACAATGATCCAGCCAGGACTGATTGCCATAGGCAAATATTTATTCAGCATTACCAGCTTACAGCTGAGTGAGGCAGCTCAGCTGCTCCCAGGACACATGATCCCCATAGCGGCGAATGGTGGGGAAATTGCAGAACTGCACATGTAAAGACTAGAGATGTTCACTGCCCCCCGTGTTTTGGTTTTGGTTTTGGATCTGGATTAAGTATGTGTTTTGGCTTTGGTTTTAACAAAACTGGCCTTGCGTGTTTTGGCTTTGGTTTTGGATCTCTATTTTTTAGAAAAAATAGCTAAAATATGCTAAAATCACATATTTTGCTCTTTTTTGTTCTTACATTATTATTAACCTCAATCAAACTAGTTTCCAGTCATTTCCAGTCAATTTTAAACACCTCACAGGTCACAATATTATTTTCATCCACTTTCGGATAAAGACTGCAGCGAGCTGGCTGGATGCTAAGCAAAAGAGCAGCGACACAAACATGCGGCAATTTAAAGCACATTTAGGAAACATTGCCACACAGCAGTGGAAGAAAAAAAAGAAAGTGGTGCAAGATGGAATTGTCCTTGGGTACTCCCACCCATCTTTATGTAAGATATTGAAAAGGACATGTACAGTTTAACAAAGCAAGTGCTCCAGCGACAAGGAGTGCAACTTTTATGACTGAAGTGCTTGGTTTGTTAGGGACCCCACAAAACAAGCTAGCAATGATCTTAAAACACCGAAGAAAACAGTGCTGTTAATGAACTCTACTGTGGCTATAAGAAGAAGGTCATTGACATGCTTTAGCATAAAACCAAAAAATCCACCTCTTATGTGTGGAATTATTTTTACCTAAATCTTGACAACAGTTGGCTAGCCCTTTGTAGCCTTCATAAAGCCACAGTCAGTAGAGGTAGGGACCTTTACCATCTAGTACCTCATCCATGTTACGCCATTTGAAGCGAGTTCATGGAAAGCGCTTGGGAAAATCAGAAACTTATGCTAAAAAAATAACAACTAGCAGTCCAGTATCAGCTACCTCCCTTCTCTCATCTAGATCCCAGCACCTGTAATCTACACCCCTAACACCTTCATCATCAATATCTTCATAAGTGATCGGAGTTAGTCCTACATTCAAGTTGCTAAGACAAGATGTCACCTCCCCTATCCAGGACTCCTCAGAAGAATCCTTGAGCAGTAGGTCCACTGCTGCTGCTCCTGCTACTGGGAGTGGATCTTCAACCCAGAAGCAGACCAAGAAGAAGACTACTTGTAGTTTACAACAATTGACTATTAAACAATCCTTTGCAAGAGGAAGCAAGTATGGCATCTGTCACCCAGTCGCACAGCGGATCACAGTCACCATGGCAACAATACTAGTATTAGATCTGCGCCCAATATCCACCATTAATGCAGCAGGAATAAGACAGTTAATTGAAGTCCTGTGTCCCTGATACCAAATTCCATCTCAACACCATTTTAAAAGACAAGCAATTCCTCACCTGTACCAGGAGGTTCCAAAAAAGAAAATAATTAGGATACAAAATGCCATTCTACCTACTGTACACTTAACCACAGATATGGGGACAAGCGGAACTGGGGAAACTAAACATTATATGACTGTGACAGACCACTGGGTTGGTAAATCGCCTTCAGCAGCAGGAGCAGCAGCAGCATCTAACAAACAGCAGCAGATCCTCAGAGGCAGGCTACACTGTTTATCATTTTCTTCACTAAGGGGCATACCACTGACAACCTGTTTGAAAAACTAAGGGATGTCATTGCAACATGGCTCATACTTTTCGGTCTCTGCTGAGGATATGTGATTTAGGATAGCGCCACCAATATTGTTAGAGCATTACAGCGGGGGAATTCCATCACATTCCCTGTTTTGCTCACACGATCAAGTTAGTGGTACAGAACTTTTTACAAGATGACAGTGACATGCAGGAGATGCTGTCTGTGTCCAGAAATATTTTGGGTCATTTTTCGACATTTTGCAACAGCATGTAGGAGAAAGCAGCAGCTGCTAGAAGAATAGAATTTGAGGCGGAATGTACTTTAATCCAGCGCATTTAAGAATACTTTCTGTGTTGTGCAAGGTGCTGAAACCAATCAAAGTAATCACCTGTGGAGAGAGTGCAGACACTGGTAGCTGAGTCAAGTGATTCCCCTAATTAGACTTTTTGAAAAGCAGCTAGAAAAATTGAAGGAGGAACTGAAACAAAGCAATTCCGCTAACTATGTTGGACTTATAGATTAAGTCAGTGGTTCCAAAACTTTTCCAGTTCACGGCACCCTTAGAGTCTTCATAGTTTTTTTAAGGCACCCCTTCAAAATGATTACCGAGCACCCCCTGAACCACTCTCTCCCTCTAATGACTGGATGAAACAGGCGCATAATATAGTGTGACAAGCTGCGAATCCAGCCTCTCTTGAAGTTAGGACAACTTTGTATATCACACTGGACTATGGCAGTGTAAATGTTTGAAACTATTGGGGCATGTTAATATGTCATTCGGACATGAACAGGTCCAAAGGAGGGTCCAAAATTGACAGAGAAGTCAAAGACGAGCCAGACACAATACTGTAATTCTTGTGTCCTTTTTTAAAGACTTTAAAAAAAGAGACATTTTAAATTATTTAGCAATGAAAAAAATGTAAGGTTAAAAAGTCCTTAAATGCTTTAAGACAGATGCAGAAGGCAAAGTATATGCTTAGACTCAAAAGCAGTTGGTTAAATCGAAGATTCTGCTAATTTCAGTGATGTGAAGCCAGTGAATAATTCTGTGAAGTTGGCAGAAAAAACATCTTTTAAAATGTTGTTTGGCAACAAAATTGTCTTCTAAAATGGTATTGTTGTGCAACAAATTATAAGAAGAAAAACAAATAAAAAAAAGTTGAGCAAATTTACTTTACAAGCAAATTAAACTGCTTTATAAATCACTTTTCAGTTTGATCCAGTAGTAAAAGGTTTGCAAAAAAATTATCAAAAATAGAACTATTGACCTAAAATCATGAATCCTGGAGTAAATCAAGCCATTGGATATATTGCACAAAGCAGAACCGCAGAAAGCCTAAATGTACTCAATATTAAGATTTCTAATGCTGAAAAACCTGCAGAACTCAACACTCAAGAAGAGTATCCAGTGGTGAGCAAGATATTGTTTATGGAACCTAAAAAATTGAAAACACGCACAGGCTTCATTAAATTCTTAAGAAGACTGTACTTGTGCCAAAGTTATGTAAATTGTGCAACTATCATCATCATCATCACCATTTATTTATATAGCGCCACCGATTCCGCAGCGCTGTACAGAGAACTCATTCACATCTGTCTCTGTCCCCATTGGAGCTTACAGTCTAAATTCCCTAATATAGACACACACACACACACACACATACAGACAGACAGAGAGGGAGACAGAAAGACAGGTAGAGACTAGGGCCAATATATTAAATGAAAACAAACATATACTTAGTGACCTATTTTAACCTACAAATGTGGGACAGTTTTTTTTAAAAGCCTAAAAGCTTCCTGATAGGTGACATGGTTCGCTGGCAGAATTTGGTCTTAAGAGTTACCATTCACACTGCACAGCAGAATGAATTGATTATCACCCTGACAGCTCTATTCATAGACTGTTCATTCCACAAAATATTAATTTACAAAAATGTGTGTACTGGTTTTCTCTAGAATGGAGAAGCAAAAGCAAAACTCTTGTATTGGAATTTCAATTACTGCAAAATTGCCTGTTCTGCCAAAACTTGATTTGCACAAAATTTTGCAGCTACTTTGCCCCTTCTCTAGTTGTCAGATATATAGCCCCATATATCTAAAGTAGATTTCACAGTCTTAGCCTCACTGATGCCACAATTAGTTAACAGAGCCATCCCAGCGAATGGGTACTGCAACAAACGCAGGTCAAATAAACTTTCTGCTTTCTTCCCAATATGAAAAGAAAGTTAGATATTATTTGCATTGAAAGTAGAGATGGTCACTGACCCCCGTGTTTAGGTTTTGTTTTTGGTTTTGCAAAACCGCCCTTGCGTGTTTTGGTTTTAGTTTTGTTTTGTTTTTATTTTGTTTTGCTATTTTTGAAAAAAAACAACATTTTTTGGGTCTAAAATAACCTAATTTAGTGCTCCACCAGTTTCTTAGATAAGTGAGGTAATTCTTAAGCTAATAAATTAGGAAAAAAACAGTTTAATCCCTGGTAGACCGTCTTTAATGCGAACACTTGTCTGAAAATTATACAGTCAAACCTGCTTGTCTACCTCCTCCATCTTTGATTATTGCCAATGTAGCCATCGTCTTTAGGTGTATATAACACCCTATACTTGTAGTTGAATATTAAAAAAGCAGCCTGCACAGACTGTGGAGCTAGAAAGTAAAATTAAATGGACCACGGTACTTTGGTGGCTATCTATGCCCCCCCCGTCCTCCACTTGTAGTTGAATATAAAAAAAGCAGCCTGCACAGACTGTGGAGCTAGAAAGTAAAATTAAATGGACCACGGTACTTTGGTGGCTATCTATGCCCCCCCCCGCCCTCCACTTGTAGTTGAATATAAAAAAAGCAGCCTGCACAGACTGTGGAGCTAGAAAGTAAAATTAAATGGACCACGGTACTTTGGTGGCTATCTATGCCCCCCCCACCCTCCACTTGTAGTTGAATATAAAAAAAAGCAGCATGCACAGACTGTGGAGCTAGAAAGTAAAATTAAATGGACCACGGTACTTTGGTGGCTATCTATGACCCCCCGCCATCCACTTGTAGTTGAATATAAAAAAAGCAGCCTGCATAGACTGTAGAACTAGAAATTCGAATATACAAAGAAATGGACAAAGGCAATTCGGTATCTGTCTGCATCAGACCCCCTCTCCACTAGGAGTAAAATAGAAAACTATTCAGCCGTTATATAATCTAGAATATAAATAGAAATTGAGAAAGGCAATTTGGTATCTGTCTGCATCATCCTCATCAACATCATCATTAGCGCCCTCGTCGCCTACACAAATCTCCCCCTCATCCTCTTCTATTTCCAAAGTGGCATCCTCAATTTGTGTATCACCGGCTACACTCGGGCTGTTCAGGTACACATCAGCAGAACTGCTGAAAGGGCCCTTCTTTATGGGTACACTAACAGAATGCTCACGATTAGACATACCACTGTTGGATGGACTCTCCACAGGGATTGGTGTCATTTGTGAATCAGAACAAACATTATCCTCTAATGCCTTACTGTTATCTTGCAGCTCGGCTTTGACGCGTAACAGTAGTTGTGCACCACATTTAGACTCCAAATTACTTGGTCTTGCTTGGTCACGAGTGACCGCACAAGAAAAAGGCTTAGTAACATTTTTTGATCTGCCACTAATAAAGAAAGGCAAAGGCCTCATTCTTTCTTTGCCACTGCATGTGTAGAATGGCATGTTGGCCATTTTTTTTATTATCGGCAGTTAACTTTTCCTCAGTAACACTTCTTTTTCGCTTCAACATGGTAAATTTTTTTGTGTGTGTGTTTTTTCCCCTGATTTAAAAAGACTATGTACTTTTACATAGGCTTTACCAGATGACGTACTGGGAATACTACCATCAGGACTAGTGCCAGCACCTGCTTGCTGATTCTGCTCATATGTGGACTGCTTTGAATCCATTTTAATGAGACCAAACCACTTGTAGTGCAAAATATTTGAAAGATACTGCTGCTAAATATGACTTTTGGCAGCCAGAAAAATTTGTGTTTCACACTGGGGAATATGGGACACCCCAAAGCACTTGTAGTGCAAAATATTGAAAAAAAAAAAGTCTCCTCTATCCTCCTCTAACAATTGCTAATAGAATTGGTATCAGAACTGCAATAATAATTGAAAGAATAAGGTATACAATTATTGCTCTGTCCCTGCTCTAATACAGCCTGTGACCTAACCCCGCTCTCTCCCTCTGTCAAATGGCGATGGATTGCTGTGGAGGTGGGTATTTATTAGAGATGGGCGGGCTCGGTTCCTCGAGAACCGAACCCACACGAACTTTGGCTATCCGAGTACCGAGATGAGTAGCTGGGTTCTGTCCCGCCCCCTCCGAATCCAAATCGAGGCCGAACGTCATCGTGACGTCGTCGGATCTCGGGGCTCGGTTCTCGCGATACTTCAAGATTATAAATACATGCCTCCACAGCAATCCATCGCCATTTGACAGAGGGTGAGAGCAGAGTGTAGTCACAGGCTGATTAGAGCAGGGACAAATCCAATATTCTTATTCCAATTGTTGTAACAAAAATCGCTAAAGAAGAAAGGAGGATAGAGGTTTTTTTCTTTTCAATATTTGGCACTCCCCAGTGCTTTTGGGGTGTACCCCCTAATTGTGCATAAATATTTCTGGCTGTCAAAATTACTATCTGTCAGCAGTATCTACCAACTAATTTTTAGCACTCCTCAGTGCTTTTGGGGTGTCCCCCATAATTGTGCATAAATATTTTTGGCTGTCAAAATTACTATCTGTCAGCAGTATCTTACAAAATAATTTTTAGCACTGCAAGTGCATTGGGCTGAGAATGGATTCAAAGCAGTCCACATATGAGCACAATGAGCAACCAGGTTCTATCACCAGTCCTGTTGTTAGTGTTCCCAGTACGTCATCTGGGCAAGGCGATTTCTAACTACAGAGTGTTTCGAAATCAGTCCAAAAAATAAAAAAAAACAGAAATTACAGTATTGAAGCGAAAAAGAAGTGTTACTGAGCAAAAGTTAAGTGCCGATAAAAAAAAAATTGCCAACATGCCATTCTACTCACGCAGTGGCAAAGAGAGAATGAGGCCTTCACCTTTGGCTATTAGTGCCAGATCCCAAAAAGTTACCGAGCCTACAATTGGTGCACAACTACTTTTACGCGTCAAAGCCGAGCTGCAAGATAACAGTAAGGCCTTAGAGGATAATGTTTGCTCTGATTCACAAATGACACCAATCCCTGTGGAGAGTCCATCCAACAGTGGGATGTCTAATCGTGAGCCATCTGCTGATGTGTGCCTTAATAGCCCGAGTATAGCCGGTGATACACAAATTGAGGATGCCACTTTGGAATTAGAAGAGGATGAGGGGCATATTTGTGTAGGCGACGAGGGCGCCAATGAGGATGTTGATGAGGATGAGGTTGTTTGTGTAAGTTCTGGCACGTGACAAGAAAAAGGCCATAGTCATGCCTGGGCATAAAACAAAAAAATCCACTTCTTATCTGTGGAATTATTTCTACCCAAATCCAGACAACAATTGTATAGCCATTTGTAGTGTATATATAGCCACAGTCAGTTGAGGGAGGGACCTTAACCATCTTGGAACCTCGTCTATGTTACGCCATTTAACGAGAGTTCATGGCAAAGTGTTGGGAAAGCTGAAAGTTCTTCCCAAAAAATTACAAGCACTCCATCATCAGCTAAGACCATCTGCTCACCGACATCCCGACGGCTACAAAATACACCCACCACACCATCCTCATCAATATCCTCAGTAGCACTTGGAGTTAGCCCGGCATCCCACTTAAGGCTGGATGACTCCTGCACTATTATTGATTCCTCTGAAGAAAGCGTTAGTCCCACTGCTGATGCTGTTGCTGCTGCTGAGGGTGAATCGTCATCCCAGAGGCAGGTCAATAAAATGAGCAGTCCTACATTTCAGCAATTAACTGTGAAACAATCATTTGTGAGGGGAAGCAAATATGACAGTAGTCACCCAGTCGCCAAGCGAATCACAGACGCCATGGCTGCAATGTTAGTGTTAGATCTGCGTCCAATCTCCACAATAAACGCAGTTGGTTTTTCACAGTTAATTGAGGTTTTGTATCCGCGTTACAGAATTCCATCGCGACACCATTTCTCCCGTAAAGCAATTCCACAACTATACCAAAAAGTGTGTAAAAATGTAGAGATTGCGCTGAAAAATGCCATTCTGCCCACTGTCCACTTAACCACAGATATGTGGACAAGTGGAAGTGGCCAAACCAAAGACTATATGACTGTGACAGCCCACTGGGTTGGTCATTCACCTTCACCAGCAGGAACAGCAGCAGCATGTACACCACTACGTAGCATTTATCACAGGCAGGCCACTCTTTGTATCACCGGCTTCACTAACAGGCATACAGCTGACAATTTGTTACGCAAACTGAGAGATGTGATTGATGCATGGCTTATACCACTTGGACTCTCCCCAGGGTATGTCATTTCTGATAACGCCAACAATATAGTGCGAGCATTACAGCTGGGTGATTTCCAACACATTCCCTGTTTTGCTCACACCATCAACTTGGTGGTGCAGAGCTTCCTACGAAATAACCGTGAGGTGCAGGAGATGCTTTCGATGGCCCGTAAAATTTCAGGCCATTTCAGGCATTCAGCCACAGCATCTAGGAGATTACAGCAGCTCCAAGAGCAGTTTAACTTGCCCTGCCACCAATTTAAGCAAGAGGTGGTAACTAGGTGGAATTCCACCCTGTACAGAGGATGGAGGAACAGCGCAAAGCCATCCAAGCGTATTGCACAAGCCATGACATTGGGAAAGGAGGGGGAATGTATTTCACTCTTGCACAGTGGGGAATCCTTTCAGTGCTGTGCAAGGTGCTGAAACCATTTGAAGTTGTGACGTGTGAGTGATTGCAGACTCTGCTAGTTTGAGCCAAGTAATTCCTTTAATTAGACTATTGGAAAAGCAGCTTGAGAAAATGAAGGAGGAGCTGAAAGCAAGCAATTCAGCAAAGTATGTTGGCCTTGTCGATCAAGTACTTCATTCGCTTCACAATGATCCTCGAGTTATTAAGATCTTGAACTCGGATCAGTACGTTTTGGCCACTGTGCTTGATCCAAGGTTTAAAACCTACATTGAGTCTTTACTTGTAAATGAGCGAGATGTGAACTTTTGCAAGGAGCTATTGCTCAGCAAGTTGGCCGCTGAACTGGGCTTTGGCTTGACGACGTGTCCTTCTTCACTTTCTCAAGCTGCTGCTGCTCGTAAAAAATTAAATTTCCGGGGGCGTGGTCTGGCAGCCATCCTAGTAAGCCACGTTTTCATAGAGCTCCTAGAGATTACCGCTAAATATACCTGCTAACGTCCTTCCCGCTCCCAAATACCGCATAAAACGGGCATCCCTGTCTCCGTGGTACCCCCAGCACTATTCGGACGTGGGTGCGGACTAATACCTTGCCCGCAGCCTGGTCAGAGCTCCGGAGGCCTGGCCGTCATTGAATATCAATCTGAGCTGCCGCCCCACGAGGTCCCGCTGCGCTAACGAGGTGTGGTGCCTGAAGGGGTCCGGCGATCGGGAAGAACGTCCTACCTGGTCCTGAGGCTGGGTCAGCGGCTGGGTCAGCGGCTCTTCAGGCGGCGAGTCGGGGCCTGCTTGCACTTCTGAGGCTGCGGTCTCTGGTGCATCTGACGGCCGGACAGCCTGACTTCCGGTTTGCAGCAGGGGACTTCCGGTCGGCGGTCTCCGTGCAGCGTGCACTGCAGCATCTGGAGCGGATCTGGTCTCCACTCTGGGCAAGACCCGCGGAGGCTTCCCCGTGCAGTCCCTTAGCTGGCAAGTGCCTGCATATGTCTTTTGGAGCTACTGAGCAGGGGAGTGTGCGTTGAAATCGCCATTTACAGCCATTTACAGCTGCTAACAACTGCCAGTCTAGAAGGTGGAGAGAACTGTCCTACATTACTGCAGGTCAGTGTGCTTGGACTGAGACAGCACTGTGTTCCCCCATTTGGTAGCCAAACCTATGCTGCAGACAGGGTCCCCCCGCCCCTTAAATTCCTTTACCTTTCTTCCCTCCCCCCCCACCCTGACCCACTCCCTAGGTATACTCAACTGAAGCTACCACCTTATTCATATTACTCTGTACCGAATTTTTTGCTACAAAAATGCCTCTTACTGTTTTATCTATGAATGTAAAGGGACTGAATACCCCTCAAAAGAGGTCATATCTGCACTCCTATATTAACAAATGTCATGCCGATATTGTATACTTGCAGGAAACTCATTTTAAGAAGGATCACCACTCCTCGCTGTCCTCTAAGAAGTACCCCACGGTCTATTACGCAAACTACACCTCCAAACGCCATGGGGTTGCAATTATGATACATAAGTCAGTTCCCCTGGTGGTGTCCAAGACCATTGCGGATGCAGAGGGTCGCTACCTCATCATATTAGGTAAGATTGGGCCTATCCCGATAACTTTAATGACAATTTATGCCCCGAACACGGGTCACTCTAACTTCTTTCACACCACTTTTCGGGAACTGCACTCCCACCGCTTGGGTCGGGTGCTACTGGGAGGTGACTTTAACACAATTCTTTCCCAAACTCTAGATCGCTCAACCGGGCCACTTTCGCGGGCACATACACCTGGTTCTAAATCCTTAAACAAACACATTGTAGAGGCGGGTCTGTTTGACTCTTGGCGGGCCACATTCCCCTCTGCAAGAGATTATACATTTTACTCTCACCCCCATAATTCATACTCGAGAATAGATATGATTCTTTGCTGCCCACATCTTATGTCGTCATTGATCTCAGCAGATATTCTTTCCAACCCCTGGTCTGACCACTGGGCAACCAAGGCTACTTTTGATTTCGCGTCCACCGGAGGAGTGGGGGCAACATGGAAGCTGAATGGAGCCCTTCTTAGGCTCCCTCAGTTTCAGAACCTTTTGAATGATAAGTTGGATGAATATTTTGAGATTAATACCACTGAGGATGTAAGCTTTCCCACCACATGGCAGGCACACAAAGCAGTTATCCGGGGGGAGATTATCAAATTTGCAGCAACCCGCAAAAAACAACGGTTGGCCCAGATTGAATTACTGTCTTCGCAGATCCTCGCTCTCGAAACACAGCATAAACAAACACAATCCGCCCAGTTGTTAACCCAATTAACTAAAGCACGAGGGGAGCTTAGCCACCTTATAGCTGAAAAGACAGAAAAAAGCCTCCGATGGGTGGGACAGAGGTTCTACGAAAAAGGTAACAAAGCAGACTCATTGTTGGCAAATAGTCTTAAAGCCAAAAGAGCCTCTCAAACAATTAGCGGCATCCGTGATTCAAAGGGCAACCTGTCACATGACCCACGGGTCATCAATAAAACTTTTCGTTCCTTTTACGAAGCCTTGTACAACCTTCCAAATCAGGGGGAGACCAACTTAAGTAATCCTGACTTAGTTAATTACTTACGTTCATGTCACCTTCCATCTTTAAGCACGTCCAAAGCGACGGAACTGTCTGCGGAAATAACCGAAGAAGAGGTTAAATGTGCCCTCAGCTCGCAGAAACCCTCTAAAGCACCAGGACCAGACGGCTTCATTATGGCCTATTACAAAACATTTGCCCCCAAACTACTTCCCAAACTATCTACTCTATTTAATGCGATATTACGGGGGGATACTTTTCACCCTGACTCAACCTCGTCCAATATCATAGTTCTACCTAAACCGGGAAAAGACCACACCGCTTGTGCAAATTATCGCCCTATTTCCCTCCTCAACACTGACGTGAAACTCTTCGCCAAAATTCTAGCTAACAGAATGAATGGAGTCTTGGCCGACCTCATAGACCCAGACCAGGTGGGATTTATTCCTAATAGACAGGCCCCGGATAACACTCGCAGAGTAATTGATTTAATCCACCATGTCAATTCAAACAAACTCCCCTCGCTACTTTTGGCTTTGGATGCGGAGAAAGCATTCGACAGGGTTTCCTGGCCCTTCATGTTCTCCGCGTTAGAGGCTTTTGGCTTCCGAGGACATTTTCTACAAGCCATTTCGGCATTATACTCTAATCCCACCTCACGGGTTGTGACTAACGGCCAGGTGTCCAGTCATTTCCAACTACACAATGGAACGAGACAAGGCTGCCCGCTGTCCCCCCTACTGTTTGCTCTATGCATTGAACCTCTAGCAGCCAAAATACGCCGCAATCCTGACATAACTGGTATCACCCTGGGTTTAGAACAATATAAAATCTCCCTCTTTGCCGACGATGTACTACTAACGTTGACAAACCCGTTGGTTTCGCTTCCAAATTTAATGCTAGAACTAGAACATTTTGGTAAGCTATCGGGCTACAAAACCAATGACTCTAAGTCTGAGGCATTACCACTTCATATTTCCCGTACTACTAGAGAAGCTCTCCAACAGTCTTTTACATTTCAATGGCGGCCTCAATCAATCAGATATTTGGGGATAAATATCACTAAACACTTTTCTGGCCTTTACAACTCAAACTATGTACCTCTACTAACCAATATCCAACGAGACTTATCTAAATGGGAGCCCATGTACATCTCTTGGATAGGCAGAATTCAGGTAATTAAGATGAACATCCTTCCCCGCCTACTTTACTTATTCCAAACTCTCCCAGTACCAATCCCTCGCAAAATCCTAACAACACTCCAATCAACCTGCAACAGGTTTATATGGCAAGGAAAGAAACCTAGATTGAGGAGGACCATGTTGGCTAAGCCCAAAGAGGCTGGAGGACTTGGCCTCCCGCTAATACATGAATACTTTCTTGCTACTCAGTTAAGTTTTATCATTTCCTGGCACCTCAACCCAGGCCTGAAGAGGTGGGTGGACATTGAAAATGCTTTGTCACCAGTCGCCCCTGTGCATCATCTACCATGGCTTCCCAGATCTAGTAGACCTGCCTCAGCATACTCTTGCCCCTCCATATCTTTTACACTAAATTCCTGGGATCTGGCCAACAAAAAACACAGCCTGGCACCTTACCCGTCCCCTTTGACACCTATCTGGACTCACCCACTTTTCCAGCCGGGTAGGTCAGAGGCGATGGCCGACTGGTGGAAAAGACATAAAATGGAACGTTTCCTCCATATCGTGGGGGAAACCGCACCTGCCTCATACGAAGTAATCCAGAATAAATGCCATCCGCCACTATCGGCTCATTTCCAATATATACAAATCCGGAACTTTATACAGTCACAGGCCAGAGCCACCCAATTGCGTAAAAGAACCCCATTTGAGCGACATTGTATACATTCGGCGGGACGCAGGGGTAACATTTCAATTTTGTACCGCATGCTCATATCCCCTCTGGACCAAACTCCCGAACCTCACGAGGAGGCCTGGCAACAAGACCTGGGGATAACACTGGACAGCGAGGAGTGGTCTATCATTCGGGCAAGAACTGCAAAGATCTCCATAAACGCAGGCATTCAAGAAAATTGCTTTAAAATTTACTCGCGCTGGTACCTAGACCCAGAAAAACTACACCGCATTTACCCATCTGCTTCTGACCGTTGTTGGCGTTTATGTGGAGCTAAGGGAAGTTTCTTGCACATTTGGTGGGAATGCCCGGTTGTCCAAGCTTTCTGGAATCTAACTATGGCTATTACACGTAAGGTAACTGGAATCAGAGTCACTAAAGTACCGGCCCAGGTGTTGCTAAACCAACCTATTCCTGATATTAGCAAGGCCGAAAACTGCTTAATCGCCGATATCTACCAGGCTTCCAAGCTACTTATTGCAAGAGCATGGAAACAACCGTCCGCTCCTTCTAAAACAGAGCTACTTAACCGTATATGGTTCATTTCCTCTATGGAACATATCTCTGCTCTACTAAATGACACTGTTCCTAAATTCCGGGAAGTTTGGACACCTTGGTTCAAGTGGCAAAAATCTCCTGTTCCGGGTACTGTTTGATTTGTATAACCTAACCCTATGCTTTCCCTCCCCCCCTTGCTCCCTCAATCCCCCCCCCTCCTCTCCCCAAAAACAAAAAAAAAACAAAACCACCGCTTTACCATAAATGTTTTCAAGTTTTAATACTTAATAGACTACCCTATCTTTTACTTCAGCACTGCTTTCTAATTATCACTAGGGTCAAAATTTTATATGTGCCAATCTGGGTCTTCTATTTCTGTACTATCTGTCATTTGTTGATGGCACAACTGTTAAGTATGTTACCTTTTTTGTCTCTGCGGTTTCAAAATAAAAATTTAAAAAAAAAAAAAAAATTAAATTTCCCTAAAAGAAGCATGGAAGAGGCAGGGGGCAGACCAGAACAATTTAACATCTGGGCTGGTTTAAAGGATTTTTCAAAAAAATTTGTCACTTTGCCCATAACTCCATCCAATACGAGTATAAACATGCAAAGGATGGTGGAGGATTACTTTCAAGAGGTAGTTGATATGGAAATGTCAGACAGTCTCTTTCCTTACTGGGAAGAAAAGCAGGCCATTTGGAAACCCATGTACAAACTTGCTTTGCAATACTTAAGCTGCCCACCCTCCAGTGTGTATTCTCTGAACGAGTGTTCAGCACAGCAGGGAACTTAGTCAGTGATCGCCGTAGAAGGTTACTTCCCAAAAATGTGGAGAAAACGATATTTATAAAAATGAACTACACCTTCCACTAGGAAGGCCTTCACCATCCAAGACATCCAAGCACTGACTGTTCTCTAATGGCGGATTCAAGCGGTGATGAATTGATAGTCTGTAATGATGATGTACAAACTGATGAGGGTGAGAATGAACCTGAAGATGATGATGATAACATGTTTTTAAAACTTTCTATGTTAGTGTAGGTTGCAATCTACCCCCAAAGAGGAAAGGGACTTGTGGCATTTCCATATCACGTACCGTCTTGAAAGGCTGCTGTTTGGGCAATTTCTCCTTAAGGGTAGGGTGTCATAGACAGAGTGACCTCAAACTGGCTATGTCCATTTCTCTTAATAATGTACAGTCTATAACGGCTGAATTTTTTTGTATTTTCGACAAGTGGAGGGGGGCCTAGAGAGCCAGAAACCAAACTGGCTTTGTCCATTTAAATTAATATTGTACAGTCTATAACGGCTGAATTTTTGGGTTTTTTAAACAAGTGGAGGGGGGCCTATAGAGACAGAAAGCAAACTGCCTTTTTCCATTTCTTTACATATTTAACTATAAGTGTAGGGTGTAATATACATCCAAAGACGATGGCTGCATTGCCAATATGCATAGATGGAGAGGAAGACAATCTGTTTTGTGTGTAGAATAAATGAAGGCCTACCTACCAGGAATAAAACAGTTTTTTGGATGATTTATTACCTCTACAATTAGATTACTTATCTATTAAACAGTTGGAGCACTAAATTGAGTTATTTTAGGCCCAAAAACATTGATTTTCCAAAAAAAAAGCAAAACAAAACCAAACAAAACCAAAACCAAAACACACAATGGCGGTTTTGCAAAACCAAAACCAAAGCACGATGGTAATCCAGATCCAAAACCGAATCCAAAACCAAAACACGGGGGTCAGTGACCATCTCTAGTATTTATGCATTTCAAATATCGCAAGAACCGAGCCCTGATATCCGACAACGTCTCAATGACGTTTTCCTTCAAATTCGATTCCGAACGGGCGGGAGAGTACCGAGCCTGCTCGGCTCGGTACTCGGATAGGCAAAGTTCGAGCGGGTTCGGATATCGGGGAACCGAGCCCGCCCATCTCTACTTAAAACAAACATACATTAGATTCAAACTGATATTATGGATTTAGGTAAATCAAGATAAATCAAATGTATTGACCTTCCCATAAGGGAAATTTGAAACAAATTAGAAATGTACATAGCAAAGCAAACCAAACATCAAAATATCCCCCCCAATAAAACAAATTGTATCACTTTAAATAACAACAAAATACATATTTTATATGATGTATTTATGTTTATTTTTAATAATAAAAATCATTGTATAAATCATGTCTGATTGCTCTTTTATGACAATTAGCTTACAGGGGATTCTGACAGTTTAATTTCACTTTTTCCCTCCCTTATTTTATCTTTTATCTCCTTGGAGGATGAATTTATTTAGTGTAAAATAAATAAAACCAGAATGAATACAAAGAGTAGGATTAAGTGAAGTGCATCCTTTGTCATGCTAATTATACTAATTACTACCCAAACAATAGGTTCCATACTTTAAGGAGAGCTGACTGTAAACTAATGCTAATTAGAATTAACATTTACGTCATTTAAATTACTTAAAGAGAGACTAACCTCAGAAATGTTAGGTGTTTATTTATGCTGAACACGGGAGATTTTATATGTTTCACGTGGTTTTATAATATCCCTCTCTTCTGGCTATAAAGAAGCTTAGGGAACTGTGTCTACCACCTCTTTGTTGGCTCTTTGTCATACTTCTGGACTTTACGGAGTTGGCCACATCACCAATGTGTCATACTCCACCATGACTTATGTCAGACTTATGCCTTGTCATTAGGACATACCCATGCTATTGTATTTTGATAGCATTATCTCATCTCACTTATATTGACAGCAGGGCTCTATGAGAAGATAAACACTAGCTGTCAAACTAATTAACTAATTAATTACTAGCTAGAACTAGCATAGGAAATAACATAACCAGGAAGCATGTATAAAAATAAAAGTGAACCAGTTTAAATCATATAGGAGCTCCCCCTGGTGTTGGAGGATGTCCCTACACCCTCCTACATCTATGCCACAAGGATAATAACAGAGCACAGAATCTAAAGCACACGCCCGGCTGCTAGTTCACGCCAGGATGTGGCGTACCGCCGCGGCTCATGACAGTACCCCCCCCCTTGAGGAGGGGTCAAGGCACCCCGACATCCAGGCTTAGAAGGAAACTTCTTACAAAATTCCCTAAGGAGTTTCTCAGCGTGGAGACGCTTCTGGGGTATCCAAGTTCGCTCTTCTGGGCCGCAACCCTTCCAATGGACTAGGAACTGGACCTGCCCTTGAACCTTCCTTGAGTCCAGAATTTTTTCAATGATGAACTCGCGTTCTCCATTAATAAGCAGAGGCCGAGGTCTTGTAGAGGAAGGTTGACTGTGTTTGCTGGGAGCAACGGCTTTTTTCAGAAGAGAACAATGGAAAGTACAGGGAATTTTTAAAGATGGTGGTAGTTTGAGTCGGAATGCCACTGGATTCACTTTCTTCTCAATCAAAAATGGCCCGATGAATCGGGGACCAAGTTTCTTGCAGGGTTGTCTCAATTTTATGTTCCGTGTGGACAACCATACACGATCTCCTGCTTTTAATACACATGGCCCACGATGGCAATCAGGGAAGGCTTTAGACCTAAGAGAGGCTTGACACAGAGTGGAATGTACCTTCTTCCAAACTGACTTCAACCTGGCAGTGAAGGAAGGTGTTCCAGGATCACCAATGGTAACAGCAGAAGAGAGAGAGTTCGCTTTCGGGTGGAACCCAAGGTTGCAGAAGAAAGGGGAGGTACGTGTTGCAGAGTGGCAAGCATTGTTATAAGCAAACTCTGCCCAGGATAAGAGGGAGGACCAATTATCGTGAAACTTAGTATTTTTTGATCCTGGACGGTAATTGATAAGGAAGTTGAATCGGGTGAAAAACAAAGCCCAGCGGGCCTGTCGAGGATTTAGAGTTTTGGCGGTCTGAATATACTGAAGGTTTTTCTGGTCAGTGAAGATGGTAATAATGTGAGATGCTCCTTCTAACCAATGCCGCCATTCTTCGAGGGCCCACTTGATGGCCAATAACTCTCGATTCCCAACATCGTAGTTAATTTCGGCAGATGAGAATTTCTTGGACAGATATGCACATGGGTGCAATTTTTTGCTTTGAGGATCTCTTTAAGAGAGAATGGCGCCTCTTCCTACATCTGAGGCGTCTACTTCAACAATGAACGAAAGCTCAGGATCTGGATGCCTAAGAATGGGTGCAGATGTGAAAGCGACTTTAAGGGCAGAAAAGCTCGCTAACGCCTCCGAAGACCAATTAGTTGGGTCGGCGCCCTTCCGGGTGAGGGCGGTAATAGGAGCCACCAAGGAAGAAAAGGAGCGTATAAACCTCCGATAATAGTTGGCGAAGCCAAGGAACCTTTGGATCGCCTTGAGGTTAGTAGGAAGAACCCAGTCTTGGATTGCTTGAACTTTACTGGGGTCCATGGAGAAGCCAGATGAAGAAATGATATAGCCTAAGAAGGCCACCCTGGAGACTTCGAACTCGCACTTCTCCAATTTTGCGTAGAGGTGGTGTTGACGTAACTTCTCCAGAACTTCCCGAACCTGTTGGCGATGCTGAGGCAGGGACTGAGAATAAATTAAAATATCATCTAAATAAACCACCACGGTCTTACCCAGGAATTCTCGCAAGATGTCATTGATTAAATCCTGGAAGACTGCCGGAGCGTTACACAATCCGAATGGCATCACCAAATATTCATAATGCCCAGAGAGGGTATTAAAGGCGGTCTTCCATTCATCTCCCTGTCTGATGTGGATGAGATTATAAGCACCCCCCGTAAATCAATCTTAGAGAAGATGGTGGCAGACTTGAGCTGATCAAACAAAACAGAAATCAAAGGCAGCAGGTAAGTGTTTTTGACTGTGATTTCATTCAGGCCACGGTAGTCGATGCAGGGTCTCAGACTGCCATCTTTTTTAGCCACAAAGAAACAGTCAGCACATACCGGGGATTTAGAGGGACGGATAAATCCTTTCCTTAGATTCTCCTCTACGTACTGTTCCATAGCTTGAGTTTCCGGGGCAGACAAAGAATACAGACGCCCTTTGGGCAATTTAGATCCCGGCACAAGATCGATAGCACAGTCGTAGTCCCGATGAGGCGGGAGAAAATCAGCCTTCTGTTTACAGAAGACGTCACTGAAGTCCTGGTAAGGTGTAGGCAACAATTCTGGACTAGGCTGCAGGGCTCTGAGAGGCAGGGTCAAACATGAAGTAGAGCACTCTGGACTCCAACGGATGATCTCTCCTCTTTTCCAATCAATAAGGGGATTATGACTTTGCAGCCATGGATACTCCAGAATTAACGGAGCGGAGGGACAGGTGATCAGGAAGAATGTGAGTTCTTCAGTATGGAGAGCGCCTACGGATAATCGAACCAATGGGGTCTTGGCTAGTATTCGGCCCCCAACCAGGGAATTACCATCCAAGCCGCAGGCGGTAATGCATGAATCCAGTTTGTCTTCGGAAATTCCAAGGGTTTGAGCCAACAGGATGTCCAGAAAGTTACCTGCTGCACCGCTATCAAGGAAGGCTGACAAGTCAGTGGAACGATGTCTGAAGGCTAAGCGTGCAGGGACTAACAGAGAGTTTTACGAAGAGGTTATTTGGAGACCTAAACGCACCACTTCTCCAGCACTTGAGCGTTCCTCTGGAGGCAGGCGATAAACACCCAGCTGCATGGGTTCAGGGGTATCCAGCAAAGGAAAATCGGAACTGGGTGGTGAGCCAGGAGGTATTGATGACTCACGTTCAGTTTTCCGCTCTCTAATTCGACGGTCAATTTTAATGACAAGCTGCATCAAATCTTCAAGTGAGGCGGGTACAGGATACTGAACAAGAGAGTCCTTAATTTGCTCGGTAAGGCCCAAACGAAATTGACTCCACACTGCTGGATCATTCCAGGCACAATCAGTAGACCAGCGCCCCGGAATTCTGCACAATATTCCTCAGTGGAACGACGTCCTTGCCTTAATGCCCGGAGATGAGACTCAGCTGAGGCCACTCTGTCTGAGTCATCGTACAGCAACCCCAAGGCCTGGAAGAAGGCATCCACGGTTTGTAAGGCTGGACTTGTTGGTGAATGGGAGAAGGCCCAAGACTGAGGATCGCCCTGGAGTAGGGAGATAACAATCCCTACTTGTTGCTGTTCGGAACCAGAGGAGCGTGGTCTCAGGCGAAAATATAGCCTGCAACTCTCCTTAAAGTTGCGGAAAACAGACCTGCTTCCTGAGAATCGATCATTCAAATTCAACTTCGGCTCTGGAGATACGCCAGAGGAGGCTTGCTGAGGTTGCAGGTCTCTGGAGGCCTCTTCTTGCACTGACAAACGCTGGGCCAATCCCTGGATCATTTGATACACAGTGTCAACATGGCCAGCCAGCACTTGAAATGGAGACGATTTGATTCCGCTTTCCTCCATTAAAGTTGGTCTCCGGAATTTCTGTTTTGGCTGGTTATAATGTTAGAAACTCCCTAGCCAGCACAATAAAATTCGGAGTCTACTCCGAAAGCCTGGTTTTCGCTGGAGCCCCTAGTGGTGGGGACAGACTTGGCCGCAGGCTGACAGAGGGTCGAGAATTGTATACCGGCTAAGGAGAACCCAGGAGTGGAGTGATTGGCGGACAGCAGCGTAGGGTTCAGGCAGAGTAAACCAAGGTCAGAGGTCACAAGCACAGGTTCGGAATCCAGGAACAAGCGAAAGGTCAGGGGCACTGGCGGAGGAGCAGAATCCGGTTTTCAGGCAAATGGTCAGGGTCAGAAGCGTAGGTTCAAGGTCCAGGAACAAGCGAGGGTCATACACGGGAAGTCAGTCACAGGTTTTAACACCAAGCAGAGAGAGAACAAGCAGGCAGCAGAACTGTGAACAGGACGCTATAACCGGCAGTGAGGCTCTGATCTCACTGCCTTAAATAGCACTAGGAGCCAATCAGGACAGAGGAGGGTAGGGCTGAGAATCAGCCTCAGGAGGCAGCTAATTAATTACTAGCTAGAACAAGCATAGGAAATAACATAACCAGGGAGCATGTATAAAAATAAAAGTTAACCAGTTTAAATCATATAGGAGCTCCCCCTGGTGTTGGAGGATGTCCCTACACCCTCCTACATCTATGCCACAAGGATAATAACAGAGCACAGAATCTAAAGCACACGCCCGGCTGCTAGATCACGCCAGGATGTGGCGTACCGCTGCGGCTCGTGACATAACCTATATCATCATTATTGCTTGTTTATGAGGAGCCACATATTACACAGCACCATATTGTCAGCAATACACAATCAGAACATAATACAAATTAATATTGGAGCAAGAAATCATACAATTGCTGAAGACAGAACTTATTAAATAAAGACACCCTGTAGAAGAGTAGATAAAGGTTGTGAGAGCTAACATTCTAGAGGGGTGAGGAAACAAACAGAGATGATGGGGATGGTGGAAAACAAGTGGAATGGGCAGATGGAGCATGAGGATGGAGTTGTCTTAGGATGGGGCAGTATAAGCAGAGGAGAAGGAGAGGTGCAGGTCATTGACAGAATGGAGTGGGTGTATAGGATACTCTAATACAATAGCTGCAAAACATTTCCAAACCATGAAACATCTGCTTACACATCAGGCTTGTCATTTTCATTACAGATCTGTGTTACAATATAATGTTCAATAAATCTGGAGTCATGAATAACACATGAAACCAAGTAATAATTTAGCTAAGTATATATTGAACTATATCTGACTGTCGTACTAAAACCCACAAAAATAATTAAAATAATGTATTAAATTAATATAAATGTATTTTAGTTTTATTAACTGCTGTATTTACAGTTTGTAGCTAGAATTTCACAAAATAAATTGTTTGAATTTAACTGTAAACCAGGTCAAACATGGTCTGATCTGTTCTTTTTCTCAATCTTTTAGTTGCTTCTAAAATTCCAGAAATTTAAATACATTTTCAAATGTTAGACCCAATTTGAGCATTCAGCCGTTACCTGTGAGCATCTACTGGACCAAATATAGTGGCTCTGTCTTCTACCTTACCTAGGCCTTCTGTGTTAATGATGTCAGTTGAACACAATCCCCAACAAGGCTTACTTAAACACTATAGGTTGCCAATGTATTTTGTGTAATTTACTTTTTTCTCTTGCCTATTCCTGGGTTTTTATTCAAATGCACTTTTGTTTAATTTTGTTTCCTTTCTACCTCTTGTTTTTACTCATAGTATTAGTATCGGTCTCAGTATCAGTCATAATAGTCTTGTTACAGCTATTGTCTGTCACAATCTCAGTCTTAGGGGTATATTTACTAACTACGATAAAAAAAGTGGAGATGTTGCCTATAGACACCAATCAGATTCTAGTTATTATTTTGTAGAACATACTAAATAAATGATAACTAGAATTTGATTGGTTGCTATAGACAACATCTCCACTTTTTCAAACCCACAGTTTAGTAAATATACCCCTTAGTCTTTCCCAGTTTAAGTTGTCTTTTGCATTTTGTGATCCTTACCTTGAGGCTCTATCTCAAGTGACATGTGCATGCCTGTCTTGTAAATAGCAATCAATGCCTCTCTAGTAAATAGCAGTCAAATATTACATTAGGAAAGCAATCTGAACCATATGCATGATAATGTCGCCTCTGAAAAAAGATATTGGGGGCAATTTTGATTAATTATTTTCATATTGATGGTAACCTTTCTTATTTATTTATATAACAGAACAATAGATATTATTTCTGGACCTACGGTTGACAATATTATTTATTTAACAGGGTGGCCAACACTTGTATTGCTAACTCTTGTGGTACTACAAGTGCAAGTATGCCCTGATGCGCCAGTGTATGCTTGCACTTGTATTGCCACAACAGTAGGCACTTTATATTATTATTTTTTTATCCTGGTACCTGGTGTGAGGAGTGGCCCAATACAAATTCAGCATTGGGATGGACCTCTCTAGATGTGGGAGGACTATCATTTTATTCACCCTATCTTCCCCATCCTAAAGGACATGGCCCAAAGTTGAGTAGACTGGGAGATAATGTAGATTGTAAACCTGGATATTTTCAATCTGTTTTTACAATGCAGTTATCAAACTATATACTCTATACATCGCCAGCTAGACATTGCCACATATCGCCAGAGTGTATATCCTGTGGTTTGGGGCTGAATATCACTGGCGGTTTGTGGCCATTTGCTAACTGCCAAAAAAATGTACTTTAGTAAATTTATCCCTTAATGGTTTGACCCAAGAAATTTTAGATTTTAATTAATACTGTAAGAAAACTAAAAGTTTGAAATACTGTTACTGAATACTTTGTCAGTCAGGATATGACAATTAATTTACTCTTTATCTTGATGTGAAAAATGTAGAAAAAACTGTGAGTGAAATTACTAGAGTTTGGGAAAAACATAATTGCATGTCCATTATTTAAAAGTTTTAGAAGCTAATGCCTAAAGTTGCTGAATTCCCCAGAGTACGTCACTTTAAGCAAAAAATAAATGATAGAGCTGTGCAATTGAAGCAATTGACACTATGTATAAAAAGTACGGGGACAATTTAGTGAAACAGATGAAAAACTTCAGTAGTACTTTTCTTAAGCGGGACAGAGATGGCAAAATCTTGTTATCAACAAGAAAGCAACGCTGTCAGTAGACAAGAAAGTGTCAAGATGACTTGATGACAGAAATGTGACTGAACATATGTTCCGTTCTCAAGAGGGTACATTGAGAGGGAAATGTTTTGCAGCGTTCTTGATCATGTTGGAACAAAATTCAACAAGAGACTTAAACAGGGGACTTGAAAGTTTTTTTTCTTTCCCATGAGACTGCTTTGAAAAAGCTATTCCAGAAAGAGAAGTAATTGAAGCATTTGGCAAGTAGGTTTAGTCAACCAAGATTTGAACTTTGCACAATACGAGAATTGTTTGTTCATGGGGGAAATATTTCAGTGCTCTAAGAAAAAATTATATTCAAATAAAACTTCCCATTGCATGTAAATGGATATTTAGTTTGATATATAAATCATTCTATATACCATGGTTTATAATTAGGATATAACTTTATATAATCGTGTCTTATTACATTCAATGAGATAAGATTTATATTCAGAGTTAGTGGAAAGTATATATGGATAATCTTAATATTTTTTTGCACTCAAAATGAAAATGAATGAAAATGTTTTCATGCTCACACACAGTCAACACTAGATTCATATTTGTTAATTTCTATACTCCACAATATTATTGTAGATAAGTCTATTCTGAGTCTGTAAAATCTCCTATGAACATCATAAATGCAAATAGATAACTTGTTAAGAAAACATTTACCCTATTAATTTTAATCTGTTTACAAATAAATGTGCATCTTGGTGCACTGTGCCCTAACACTCCGTGGCACACATTAACTGCCGGTTTAAATTCAGACAGTTTAAATTCAGGCAGTGCGCCACACTAAGTGCTGGCGGCAGGGGAATCAGGATGTATTTGACAGGTCTGTTTACCTGTGCACTAGCCAGGAACAATTAATTACAAGTTGTTCTCAAATGACAGATTGCCCCTTCACTATACATACCATGAACTGTCCCTCCTTCACTTCCTCTAGAAACCTCAGGGAACACATCACCCAGGTTTCAATATAAGAAGTATAGGCCCTGGGTGTAGTAAGTCTCAAAGAAGTTCCCCAAGGCTCTTTCTTTTAAAGCTTGAGTTAACATGCCCAAACATGAGCTTAGATGTCACTGACATTCAGGTTTATGTTATTAAGTTTAAATATATATGCTATCTTAAGTAAATGTTACAATAAAGAAACAAATAATGTCTCCCTTCATGGGAAGAACAAACAAAATGGGGTTAAAAATTTGAAATAAAGTATACAGAAAAGCAATTGTACTGCATTTATATAGAGACTTTATTATAATCATTATTGGTAGACCAATTTACTAATGAACTACACATATCCTTATAGGTTGCAGATAATGTCTCCTGGGGTAGGTGTTTGCACTTTGCAGCAGGCAGAAAACAACACTGAAAGTCCCAAATCTGGTGTAACTAGCATCAGATTTATTAGACAAGAAAATAATGATGCAGCAATAAAATAAATACTAGCCTGTCTGGTTCTAACTATCAATACTGGCCCTATGTAAGTTACTGGACCTAGTGGCCAACAGTTGTAAGCAAGTTTGTCTGACTTACAAGAACAGCAGTTGTCCCTCTCTCTCTATTGGCTAACTGCCTCTTTCCTGAGGTATTAGGAGATACACACTGCAGACTGACATACCCTTTTATTTACATCTTGCAGCTGTGGCTGTTAATCAGCCTGGTGTCTGGCTGCGTGGCCAGAAGACCTGAACTGAGCACCTGGAACGGATCCTTCCCTTCTCTCTCCATTCATTCCAGGGAACCCTTAAATAAGCTCTTACTAGAGCTAAGCCTTTTGGAAAGCTGTCTTTCTATCACACTACAGAATTTTCCTGGAGTTTAAAAAGCAAAAGATAGAAAACTGGAACACACATATAGATAATCTTAACAAGTGGCAAAAACCATGGTTAAGTGTATTTTTCCATAGCTTGCCCATTTTTCCTATAATGTCCAAATAAATATAAGAAATTATAAAGCATTGTTTAATTATATGAGGAAAAACACATGGGGCCTGATTCATTAAGGATCTTAAATTAAGAAGTTTCTTATTTAAGTCTCCTCGACAAAACCATGCTACAATGCAAGGGGTGCAAATTAGTTTTCTGTTTTGCACATAAGTTAAATACTGACTGATTTTTCATGTAGCACACAAATACTTGATAGTGTATTTGTACACTGAAATTTAAAGTTGATATTTGTGTGCTACATGAAAAAACAGTCAGTATTTAACTTATGTGCAAAACAGAAAAACTAATTTGCACCCCTTGCATTGTAACATGGTTTTGTCCAGGAGACTGAAATAAGAAACTTCTTAATGTAAGATCCTTAATGAATCAGGCCCCATGTGTCCTTGCAAGATTAAGGCAGATGTTCAATTAACATTTGGACAATTTTTATCTCAATTTTCGAATTTAGACCATAAGCAAAAACGCTGCTTTAATTTTTAATTTCCAGGGTTTCAACCAACATGGGCATTCTGTATTTCAGTTCATTTGTACAGTTTCAGGTTAAGAATGACTGACAATTCAGAGTTGCTTTTAGCCTATTTATGAAGCACCACATTTTTCCCTGAAAAGCAGCATCTCTTATCTCTGCTTTTTCGCAGTGATAGGAGACCGTTTTTTTGAGCTATTTATCATAATGCCTCCAATAAAAGTCTGTCCTAGCGAAGAATGATTTGGCAGGGGACCTCTTTCATCATATCACTCCATTCCTGTTCTGTCCCAGCTCTAGTAACTGCACATGCACCACCATAGTTCAATGCATGTGCCCATGCTAGATTTAATGGAGAGGGGGGATCAGAAGAGATCCCTTTATATTCTCTGTCAAGGCTGTACAATAGGTTAGTTACCTAACACCATCCTTAGATGCAGTAAGCTATTGCAGACAAGCTCAGAAAAGCTAATCTTGTTAAATAACCCCATTTCTCTGTCCACATAAAGAATTATGAGGAAAATGGTAGTGTTTAAAAACTTGTCATATATATGGCATTATAGTTATGATAAATAGGTCCAATCCCTAATTTTGCCATAATCCTGCAAAAAAAACAGCTATTGCAGGATTTATGGCTTTGATCTCCATAATAAGGAATGCTGCATGGCCAGACTAGTGGAAGGCTCTCAATGCGCAGCACAGTGGCTTAGTGGTTAGCACTTCTGCCTCACAGCACTGGGGTCATAAGTTCAATTCCTGACCATGGCCATAGCTGTGCAGAGTTTGTATGTTCTCCCCTTGTTTGCATGGGTTTCCTCCGGGTGCTCCGGTTTCCTCCCACACTCCAAAAACAAACTAGTAGATTCATTGACTGCTATCAAATTAACCCTAGTCTCTCTCTCTCTATGTCTGTCTGTGTGTGTGTGTGTTAGGAAATTTAGACTGTAAGCTCCAATGGGGCAGGGACTGATGTGAATGAGTTCTGTACATCGCTGCGGAATTAGTGGCGTTATATAAATAAATGATGATGATTTGAGAGATTTTAAAGCGTCTGATTCATTGACTTGACCAATGTTTCTCTCAACAAATTGGAAATATAATCTACAGATGTAGTTTGTAGTTAGTTTTTTAACAATTTTGAAAGTATGATGTTACACTACATTAAGTATTTATTTGGTTCAACTCATACATTACTGTTAAATTGTACCTTTTAACTACACACCTAAAGTAATTGATCTAGACTTTAGTAAGGCATTTGGCACTGTCCCACATCACAGACTGTTACATAAGCTCGAAAGCTTGGGATTGGTTTCTAAGATGGTTGAATGGATACAAACAAAGAGTTGTAGTAAATGTGCATACACTGGAGGGAAAGGTTACCAGTGGAGTTCCCCAAGGATCTGTACTTGGACCAGTGCTTTTTAATATATTTATTAGTGACATTGAGAATGGCATTGAAGAGAAAGTATGCCTTTTTGCAGATGACAGATATGCAATACGGTAGACACACCAGGAGGTATAGGTAGACTAGACAAATGGTCAAGAGTTTAATTCCAAAGAAATCAAAATCATGGGTCTCAAAAACCCTAAGCCTAAATATAGTATAAATGACACTACATTGGAAACTACTGAAGAGGAAAGTGATCTAGGAGTCCCTATTTCAGGTGACTTAAAGGCAGGCAAGCAATGTAACAAAGCAATGAGAAAGGCTAGACAGGAAATGTCTGTTGGTAAACGATTGAAAAAGTCACTACAAAATCCTGCCTACTACCACTTTAGGACGACCCATTCAATTACTCTTCAATTATTCTCTTCTCTTCTGTTTGGTTTAGCCTCATTATAAAAATGTCATCTCTTAGTCAATAGGCAGAATTTTGTTTGTTATAAGGAACCTGTGAATTGATATAGGCCATACTGACCCCAGTTGCACACTAATTAGTTTGTCAAGTGAGGTTGGCAATATAAATATCTGTGAAACACGTCCCTTTGAACACCCCTCTGAAGAGATTGCTCTGTTGTGATGAAACACGTAAGGATCATTTTTATATGTTCTGGAGGATCACAGATATCTGGAGGATCAGAGGAACTGTGTTTTATGTTCTGAGCTATTTGGGCTGAGAACATAGCTAGTTTTCTTAAAGAAGATTATTGCTAACAAGGAGAAAATGGAGACTGCTTTATGAATTAGTAAAACTGCAATTACTTTGCTAACACTTCACTAATATCTCCTTTGAAGATCATTTATTATCAGATACATGATACTGGCAAGATACACTTTCTGATATTCATTGGGAATCCTAATAAATGAAAATTATTATGCTGATTCTCATTTCTTTTGCCTTTACTGATGATTGCTTGTATTCTGACCCAGCTTAACCTCTGACCATGCTATTTGTATCAAACCTTGGAATGTTTCCTGTATTGCTGTTCACCTTTGTACAGACCTGGCATCACCTCTAGACCACTTTATTTGCATCAACCCTTGGAACTTTTCCCTGCACTGCTGTTCACCTGTATACTGACCCGACTTGGCCTCTGGACCACACTATTTGTTTTAAGCCTTGGAACTTTGTTGGCACCCCTGCTTACCTGTATACTGACCCAGCTTGACCTCTGGACCACGCAAGTACATTTATCTTTGAAATGTACCCTTTTGACCATTTACTTACCTCTGTACTTACTCTGCATTTCTTGTATTTCATTATTTTCATCATCATTGTCTATCAACTTCCTTATACAGTTGAATATGAATACAATGCATCCAGTTCTGACGGTTAAAGAACAGCCATCTATTGGTTCCTCGTTGTTCAGGCTCCAGTCTGCCTCCATCCATTAGTGTCCATCTACTAGAGTACAGGTACTAACATTTATGTATTATTATATATACACACGTGACACTGATGTAATTTGATAGTATTGATATTATGGTATTGTGGATCCACAAAGAACAGAATATCAGGTGCTAGAGCTAATTTTCCAAACAGAAAATGCTGTTACAATCTTAAAGATCACTAAATTCAGATGTTACAGTGAAGTCCCTCTCATAAAACTATATAAAGAACAATAGATAAAGTAGGTGGTCTACACACTATTATCCAAATATGTACACACATATACTAGATATTACTTATATATATGACCCAGAAATCTGTGTGGTATATGATTGCTTATTTCCAAATATTTATGCTAATATTTTAAATTTATGTAAGATAATAACAATAATAATAAGTAATAAATAATGAATAATAAACAGGCAATAATTTATCATATACTTGAAATCTCTAGACTTTATGTAATTGTAACACACAATGTAACAGATGCTTATATATTCAAAATTAATAAATAGTAGTACCACTAATCATATGGAACAGCATTCCTTTTCTCATTTAATAGCACATGCTCATCTGATCCATCTGTATGCACTTTAATACTTGTTATAAACTTATTCAAAGAGGTCAAATCCGGATCCTTGGAAATATTGAAAGTCCAAACAATCTTGCTCTTATACAGAAATTTCCATGAATTAACTTTTATATGTTCAGTATGAATTCATATGTCATGGTATGGGGTATTAGAGACATAGTTCACAATATAAACCCCACTACTTAGGTTCATAGATCAAAAAAGTAAGGTAGATAGGAAAGATACAACAGTATCTTTTATTGCAAAGTGTAACAATAAAATGCAAAAGTGTAACAACAATATATACACACACAGTGTCTGACAGTTACTTTTCAAACCTGCTGTCCGGTACGTTTCCTCTATTCGTCCCTCTGCTCCAGGCGCAGAACCTTGTGCCATAATAATAATACATTGTACAACAGAAGTAGCATCACTCTTTAAGAACTCTGAGCCTGTGATCATGTGTTCTGTCCTGAGACCTGCCCTGCACATCAGCTCAGCTATTTAAACCTGCTCAGTGGACAGGCCTGTACGAGAGTATTAGGCTCCATACCTTTACTCCAGCGGTCCCATGCATATTGTGATTGATTCCTGTGTATCCTGACCCGGACTGTTCCTGACTTTTCTTCTGCCTGTCGTTTGGTACTGTGTATTGTTGCTGACCCGGCCTGTTCTGACAAATCTTCGGTTTCTTAATTTGGCATTCTGCAGTCTGTTGTGTACCAGTTGCGTGTATGTTGACCAATCTCTTGCACCTTGATACCAGCTCATCTCACCTGGAGGCAGCGCAGAGGGCTGCGACATACAAACTTACCTGCAGCAAAGCCCAAACCTCCTTGCGGGGGTCCCTGGTGAAAACCGGTGGTTCGCTAGACTCCTCTGTTACTGCCAGCGCTAATCCAGGCGGGTGAAAGTGAATTCACTTTATCTGCTAGAATTGTGACACAGAGTTAACAATAGCCCGGTGAGTCACCAACCCTTTACTCACACAGTCTCTGAATGATGAAGCTTCACTAATGACAGCAGTACAATCCTCATAAGTGTTGTATGAAATCAAGCTGGGTACACACTACAGCCTTTGCATCCAATTATCGTCCTGATTACAGGATGAACAACTGTTTGGTAAGATATTGCACTAGTATGTATGCTCACACAATCATGTTTTTTAGTATTCAAGCACATCGTATCGGTTGATTTTCTAATCTTCCTAAAAATCGCTATCAACAATGGAACGATGTTGTGCCAATTTGTAAATATGTACTTATTCATGACCGTTTGTCTGACAATTTTGCCGATAGTTCTTATAACAATAATAACTTTGTGGGCGTGCAAATTTAAATCTATGATGTTGTCTCCTACGTGCTGTGTTGTCTACATGTAATACATACAGCATAAATAGTCATTTTTTTAAGAGTGAATGAATCAATAATAAACCTTTTTTACATGCTCTATATATCATTTTTGTATTCCTGTATGCAACATGAATTGTTGACACATGTATTCTCAATAAAGTCCCATATATTTATATTTAATGATGTGCCATGTGTTCATTTCTTCAATTTTGTATTATCTACCTGTATTTATACCTATTTTGCCTCTAATACCGTTTGATAGAGGGATAGAGATGAAAACAATTCCAACGTGTTTTGTCCTTTTGAAGTCTTCATATTGTTGCTGTGAAAGCATCTGTTATCTTTAAAGACCAGATAAGAGCTTATTTAAAATTGATTTGATGTACATGCAATGTTTGTAGTTTTGGTAGGAATAAACATTTTTTAAGGATATCACACTATGACATTCTTTTGTATGTTTTGTTTATAGATTTTATATACATTAATTCATTGGAGAAGACTTCAGGTTTGTTAATAGATCCTGGCTTACTAAATGCACTTTTGGATTTGAATGCTGGCATGTAGGACATTTATATATTAATCACTGGTGGATCATGGAGCCTGAGAGGCTTTATTTTATGGTGATATGCATATATTTGATTTAGTTCTAGTATATTGGAATTTTATGTTGTTTATTGTTGTAAAATTACTTGTTAAAATTGTGTTAAAGGGAGTCCTCTAATGGATTTATTCACAATACAAGTATGCTTTGTGCATAGGTGTATCTGGAACAAAAACAGTAATGCACAATTGTGTCTTTTCTTTACTATTTTTATGTCCCCATCCTTTGGTATATGGAACTGAGGAGTAAAAGACACAATGTATGAACAAATTACATAGAAGTGCATAATCTCACTATTTCTATGGTACATGACTTTATATAAAGATAAAACCATAAACAATGGCAATGTTGCATTAGGAAGTGCTTTTTCTTCTTTTTATTTAGGTAAAATTATGTACCTTTGAGCTGTTTTTGTTCCTATATTACTATTTATAACACTTACAATCATTTACACTTATTTACAGTCTATTATCTAATGATCTCTTCACAACTGTCCAAAGTTTCACTAATTTTGGCCAAATTCTGCAGCAAGGTGGCCGGCTAAAGTTAGTGACATAGTAGCAGCAAAAACACATGGCAGTTTGCTAAAATATAGAAACACCATTTCTGCTTTAATTTTCTTTTAATTCAATTTCATATCTCACGTTATAAGTTTACATTTCGGTCCTACATTTGGACCTTTGTGTAGACAACCACATCCAGTCAATTGGCTGCTATACAACGAGGGTCCTGCTGTTATATGTGCAGATCCGCGAACTGTCGGCATTGGTAATGTAGATGCTTCTTATTTCTTTACTAAGACAATTGTCCAAATAAATACATTTGCTCATTCTAAATTAAGTGGATAGCTCGATTACGGCCAGAATAGATCTAACGTGCAGCATTAGTAACATTTATGATATAATCAAAAGGAGACTGTTGTCATCTATTATCAGTGAGATCTTTTATGTGTGGTTACATGAATCTATTTGAGGATCTGATTAATTGAACTGCTATTTTTATAATGGAAAAGATGGAATAAAGAATATACTATCCTTTATGGAGAGTGCTAACTAACTGTGGGCTCAGCGAATATTAATCCAAACGAAAAAGGATTTTCAACTTTTTGTCTATATTGCAATCTGATACAGCATACTTTTTCAGATATTAATTTAACACACTATCAGGGGTATTCAATTGTCTGCGCATTAGCGTATTTTAACGCTAATACGCGGAACTGCGAATATCGCAACTCTTCTATGTGCCAGAAATGACAGTATTCAATTGCAAAACATAATCCACCCCCTTGTAGTGTAATAAAGTTTTTCTGCGAATCAGGGTTGTTTATCGGTTTCCTGCCAATCACGATTACAAGCCCATATTTCTATAAAAAAATTTACACATCCTTTGCAAACTGCCATTTTGCAGAGACTTCGATGCTGTTGACTGATCCCTGTGACCCTCTGGTTATTAGAGATTATTGATCAACCGGAGTGATCTTTCTAGATTGCTATTTTAACTGCATATTTTCACTATATTAACAACTTATTTAATTGCACATTTTACAGTACATTTTCATATATTTTGCATTAGACATACCCTTTGGAACATACAACTACAAACATGTTTTACACAGTACACTACTAACACCACACTACACTACATTAAACACTACACTACACCACACCATTATTTTATTTAATTGCATAAATCAATATATTGCATATTGACAAAAAAAATATTTGTTTAAATTGACTTATTTTTTAATAGTGCTTTATTGCTAGTTTATTGAGGGTTTTTTTGGTTTTTTTTTAATTGTTAGATAGATATAAGTTATATATAGTTCACTTTTCAAAAAAATAACTAGACTGGTTTATTATAAACTGTATGTAAAATATTTCAGATAGAAAATTGCAATTTATTTTGCATAGCTATTTCAGAAAGCTATATATTTCTTTAAATAGCTACTTGCATTACAGTTGTATTTCCAACAGCCATATATATATATATATATATATATATATATATATATATATATATATATTAGTATGTCTAGGGAGCATAGGGAAAATCTTTCTCAACAGGTACACCAGGATTAAGAAGATGTCAGCAGTGGAGCAGGGTGGCAGCAAGGAACAGAGAGCAAGAAAGAAGACGCCAGAGATTCATCCAAAGCAGGTCAACTGGACCCTCGCAGCAATCTACAGCAGCTGAAGAAGACGATGATGAGGATGATCCTGAGGAGGGTTGTAGTAACATCACCAGAGCACCTCGATTCTCTGAGGAGCAGAACAACATCCTAGCAGAAATGATTGTAGCGAACTATGATGTCCTTTATGGTAAATGGGCACACGTCACAAGTCGTCAGCAGAGGAACAAGATTTGTCATGAGATCTCTACATTGGTGACTGCTTGTCGGCAAGTTCCAAAGTCTGGTTCCGGGTCTGCAAGCGAATTGTAAAGAAGAAGATGGCTGCATCCAAGAGACATGCAGAAAAAACAGGTGGTGGCAAACCTGCAAAGATCATGATGAAAGACTGGGATGTGAGGCTGGGTGAGGTCCTGGATCCTGTACTTGTGGAAGGTTTGGAAGGTGCTGTAGACACAGAGGACCCTTCCACATATTTATCTGAAGGTATGTATATGTGTAGATTATTATTATTTAACACACTATTCTATTTCATTGTAGAACCAACTTCAAAGCGCCCATCTAAGAAGAAGTCAACAGGATGTCCTGAGACAGCTGCCAGCCATGTTGGCAAGTGTTTTTTGATAGACTATAATCACATACCTATATATTGGCAGACACACACATGAGATATACACACCCCCACATCCTATTTTATAAATGTCAGGGGGTGATTTAACTGTATATTGGTTTGTGTGTATAAAGATTTTAATGGACGGGTGTGTGTGTGTGTGTGTGTGTGTGTGTGTATGTGTGTATATTGGAAAACATATACACACACGCACATCTTATACTCTGTATACATATAACCCAATATACAGTTAAATAACCCCCTGACAATTATAACATAAGATGTGTGTGTGTGTGCATATACTGTGGACATGGGTGATGTTTTTTTTTATTAATTTGTTTTTAGAAATATATCTATCATATGCACACATTCACAATCGCCTTTGTCTTCCTTATAAACCCAATCACCCCTATCTCAATGATAACCACACCTACTATATTGATCTATATATCTAATGTGTGTGTGTGTATATATATATATTGTCACGGGCACTAGGAGTTTTTACCCAGGGATCACCAGGTGGTAGGCTTACCAGAGCAACGTAGATGGCAATAGAGTACTCTGGTAGCAGGGTGATCACGGAACAGGCAATAGTAGATGATGAGATGCTCAGGAAAGTCTATGACTAGCAGCACTGGCAATATGGAGGTATAAATACACGAGGAACTGTATGGACAAGGACACGTGAAGGTAGTCAGTGGTCTGCGATAGCAAGTTGTACCACTGCTATAGTGAGGAGGAATGTCCAACAGCAACGAGGAGGTGATGAGAGTCAGCGGTCTGCGGGGAGCAAGTTGTACCGCTGTCTGAGTGAAGGAATGGAATCCAAGTGGAGGTATCCGGGTAGTCAGTGGTCTGCGATAGCAAGTTGTACCACTGCTATGTGAGAGGATACTGGAACAGGTGATACAGGAAACAGGGATCAGTGGTCTGCCTTCAGCAAGTTGTACCACTGAATATATATGTGAGGAGGTGTACGGGGAGAGACTGCAACACAGGATGTACACGGGCACCTTAAACACGATCCACAATAATATGCACAATATATATAAATGACTGAACAGTTCTGCAAATATAGAAAGTCTTTTGAAGTAATCCAGCACAAGATAACACAGTCAATGATGGCAATAGACTCAGCGGATAGCAGACTCCAGAGGAGAACCAACACAGTCCAGCAAGGTATGCAATACACCAGCACAGTCAATTAGAAGTATGCATACCGTGGTTCAGAAGTAGCAGTCAGATAGGAGTGCAACGATACCTGAGCGGCAGGAGGCCGGCAGGATGAGAAGTCCCTGGAGGAAGAGTCTAGTAGGTGCAGCGCACAGGTAAGTAGACCAACAGGGACACGAATCCACAGGAATCAGTAGAACGTGGAACTGGACTCATGGAGGACCCAGGAGAATGGAGATGATCAGCAGAGGAGTAGTTGATGAGATACGAATCCAATGCTGACAGGAGGGTAGAGACCAGCAGGACACAGGAAGGCGTGGAGTGCGGATCAGCAGCGGGTGGACGATAGCGCTGACAGCAGCAGCAGGGCTCTGCGGACACACGGAGGTAACCAGTAGCAACCAACAGGTACCAATAGCGATGGAACACGGGAGAGCAGAGTAGACCAGGAGCTGTTGATCACGAAGAGAAGCAGATGGTAATAATAGCAGCAGTCTCGAGGAAACACAGGAGAGATGAGATGAGGCTGAGGTGCACAGGAGCAGCGGATAGGAATCAGCTAACAGTCACGATGGTGAACACAGGCGAGTTGCAAGCTGAAGGCTGTAGTGCACGGAGGCAGCGGATAGGAATCAGCTAACAGTCACGATGGTGAACACAGGCGAGTTGCTAGCTGGAGACTGTAGTGCACGGAGGCAACGGATAGGAATCAGCTAACAGTCACGATGATGAACACAGACGAGTTACCAGCTGGAGACTGTAGTGCACGGAGGCAGCGGATAGGAATCAGCTCACCGACTTGATGATGAACAGGTGAGTGGATGTGGAGAGAAGGCTGTAGTGCACGGAGGCAGCGGGTAGGAATCAGCAAACAGTCACAATGGAATATGATAGCGTTGAAGTGGTATAGAAGACTGTAGTGCACGGAGGCAGCGGATAGGAATCAGCAAACAGTCACGATGATACAGTTGATGGTAGAAGTGGTATGGAAACCACAGTAGTAGAAGTGGTTTGGAAACCACAGAGGTAGAAGTGGTTTGGAAACCACAGGAATCAGCAGCGCTGAATACACGAGGAAACATAGGAACACCTTCAGAGACTCATGGGGAATGAGACTCCAAGATCAGGCCCCGTGGTGTTGACCACAGGTGCTTAATATAGGGAGTGTTGCCTGATCTGCCAATTGAGTTAAAGGGACATACACTGAAGTATAGGAAAGGGCTGCGCATGCGCAGACCCTCAGGATGGAGGACGACCACGGTTCCTAAATGTCCGGGAAGAGGCACTCACGGTCCGGTGAGTGACAGTACCCCCCCTTTTAAAGGTGGGCACAGAACGCCTGGAACCGGGCTTGTCCGGATTTTTGGAATAAAACCTCTTCAAAAGGGCAGGAGCATTAAGATCTTCAGCTTTGATCCAAGAGCGCTCCTCAGGACCAAAGCCCTTCCAATGAACGAGGAAACGGAGGACTCCTCGCGAAATTTTTGCGTCTAGTACCTCAGTAATTTCGAAATCCTCCTCCTGATGAACTTGAACTGGCTGCGGAGCTGAGGGAGGATTTGAGAAACGGTTGATAATAAGAGGTTTGAGTAAAGACACATGGAAGGCATTAGAAATCCGAAGATTCTTAGGAAGAAGAAGTTTCACACATACTGGATTGATTACTTGAATGATCCTATATGGACCAATAAAACGAGGGGCGAATTTCATAGATGGAACCCTCAAACGAATGTTTTTAGTAGATAACCAGACACGATCTCCAATTTTTAGTGGTGGAATAGCCCGCCTCTTCTTATCTGCGAAAGATTTATATTTGATAGATGTCTTCTTTAAACAGGTTTTGACCTGAGACCAGATATTTTTAAAGGTCTGACAAGCAGTCTCCACCGCAGGGACTTGGGTGGGCGGGAGGGCAGGAAATTCCGGAAAAGACGGATGGTGACCGTAAACCACAAAAAATGGAGTTTTGGATGATGACTCATGGTACATGTTGTTATGGGCGAATTCAGCCCAAGGAAGCAACTCTACCCAGTTGTCTTGATTGGCTGAAGAGAACATCCTTATAAAAGTCTCAAGATCTTGATTGACACGTTCAGTTTGTCCGTTAGATTGCGGATGGTAAGACGATGAGAGTGCTAATCGTATGCCCAAGGTTTTACAAAGGGCTCGCCAGAATCTGGAAACGAATTGTACTCCTCTATCTGACACAATCTCAGACGGACATCCATGGATGCGGAAGATCTCTTTAATGAAATGTTCAGCCAGGATAGACGAAGAAGGCAAACCAGACAGAGGGACGAAATGAGCCATCTTCGAAAATCGGTCCACCACCACCCAAATAGTGTTATGATTCTTACTAGATGGTAAATCAGTAACGAAATCCATACTAATATGGGTCCACGGTTTGGACGGAATGGGTAGTGGTCGCAGCAACCCTGCTGGAGTTCTGCGGGAGGATTTGAATTGGGAACATAATTCACAGGAAGCAATGAACTCTTTGACGTCTCTCCTCATTGAAGGCCACCAGTAACTTCGAGAGAGAATCTCAAAGGTCTTGTGTTCACCGGCGTGTCCAGAAAAGCGAGAGGCATGGAACCACGAAAGGATTTTCCTCCTTAGAGTAGGAGGCACGAGGGTCTTCCCAAATGGTAGCGTTTTGGTGGATGAAGCAGCCAGTGAGATACATTTGGGGTCTAGAATGGTATGGTTGGAAACCTCATCTATATCAGAGGACGTCACAAAAGCTCTAGATAAAGCGTCAGCTTTTTTGTTCTTGGCAGCTGGTTTGAAGGTTATTATTAATTCAAAACGGGAAAAGAAAAGAGACCATCTTGCTTGACGAGGGTTCAAGCATTGGGCAGACTGAAGATATGACAAGTTCTTATGATCCGTGAAGATCGTCACCGGATGGCGAGCTCCTTCCAATAAGTATCTCCATTCCTCTAATGCCGCTTTGATAGCCAGTAACTCCTTGTCCCCGATAGTATAATTCTTCTCTGCGGGCAGAAGACCCCGAGAATAGAAGGCACAAGGATGGAATTTTTGCTGTTCAGAGCGTTGGGAGAGAATGGCTCCCAAGCCCACATTAGAGGCATCTACTTCTAGAAAGAAGGGGAGTGTCACATCAGGCTGTCGAAGGATTGGAGCCGAAGAGAAGGACTCTTTGAGTGTTTGAAAGGCTTGAAGAGCCTCAGGCGACCATTGCTTAGGATTAGCCCCTTTCCGAGTCAGGGCCACAATAGGAGATGCAATGGAAGAAAAGTCTTGAATGAAGCGTCTATAGTAATTGGCAAAACCTAAAAAACGCTGGATAGCACGAAGAGTAGTTGGCTGAGGCCAATGTAGTACAGCATTCACCTTGTCTGGATCCATCTTCAGGCCAACTCCGGAAACTATATACCCCAAGAATGGAATCTGGGGCAATTCGAATGAACATTTTTCTAATTTACAGAACAATGAATTTTTTCGTAGCCTGGAGAGGACTTCTGCCACATGTTGGTGGTGAGAAGGCAGGTCCTGAGAAAAGATCAATATGTCGTCCAGATAGACGACGACACATACATATAATAAATCCCGAAAGATCTCATTGATGAAGCCTTGAAAAACAGCGGGGGCATTACACAGCCCGAAAGGCATTACCAGATATTCGTAATGCCCGTCTCTGGTGTTAAACGCTGTCTTCCATTCGTCACCGGAACGGATTCTGATTAAATTGTAGGCACCACGAAGATCCAGCTTAGTAAAAATACGGGCTCCCTTGATGCGATCGAATAGCTCAGTGATCAGCGGAATGGGGTACCGATTCTTGATAGTAATGGCATTGAGTCCACGAAAATCTATGCAAGGGCGTAATGATCCATCCTTCTTTTTGACGAAGAAGAACCCAGCTCCAGCGGGAGAGGTGGAAGGTCGAATAAACCCACGCTGGAGGTTCTCCAGTATGTACTCAGATGTGGCTTGAGTTTCAGGTAATGAAAGTGGATAGACCCGGCCCCTGGGGGGAGTCTTGCCAGGTAGAAGGTCGATCGGACAATCCCAAGAACGATGAGGAGGAAGACGTTCAGACTGAGCTTTATCAAACACATCAGTAAATGAAGCATATTGAGGAGGGAGTCCCGGTGAGGTAGATGAGATGGAAGATTGCTGTACTTTGAGAGGAATAACTTGGGAAAGGCAACGATGGTGACATTCAGGCCCCCAAGACGAGACTTGAGGGGTGCGCCAGTCAATCTGGGGAGAGTGACACTGAAGCCATGGAAGGCCTAAGACAATCGGACTTGTCGTAACAGGAAGGATTAAAAACGATATTTCTTCATGATGCAGGGCACCAATCTGAAGTGTTACTGGAGACGTACTCTGGGTGATGAGACCATTGATGAGACGTGATCCATCGATAGCCGTCACAGTAATGGGTGTTTTTAAGGTGATCACTGGTAGAGACCATTGATTTACTAATGATTTGGAAATAAAATTTCCTGCTGCTCCGGAATCAATCAATGCCTGTGACTCAAAGGTTTTGGTAGCACAGGAAATCGTAACATCAAAAGCGCAGACTTTAGATTTCAAGGAAGATGGAGAGGACTCCAGGGACCCTAACTTCACCTCTCCAGAACTAGTTAGGGCCTGGCATTTCCCGATCTCTTAGGGCAAGAGCTGAGAATATGAGTGGAATCAGCACAATAGATACAGAGTCTATTCTTTACTCTTCGTTTTCTCTCCTCGGAAGATAATTTGGAACGTCCTATCTCCATGGGAATCACAGAGGGTGAAACTGGATGAAATTGAGGGTTAGAACGAAGAGGTGCTTTAGCAGAAGTTGTTTTCTCAGCCTCTCTTTCACGAAATCTCATATCAACACGATGGCATAGAGAGATCAAATCTTCAAGTGATGAAGGAAGCTCTTGAGTAGTCAGTGCATCTTTAATTTTATCGGAGAGCCCCTGCCAGAAGGCGGCAACTAGGGCTTCAGTATTCCACTGAAGTTCAGAGGCTAAGATCCTAAATTGAATGACGTACTGGCCTACTGTATGAGATCCTTGTCGTAGGCGGAGGATGCTGGAAGCAGCGGAGGTCACACGACCTGGTTCATCGAACACACTTCGGAATGTAGAAATGAATTTGGCACTATCTTGTAATATTGGATCATTTCTTTCCCACAGAGGGGAGGCCCAAGCCAGGGCTTGTCCTGAAAACAAAGAGATAAGATAGGCCACTCTGGAACGATGGGTAGAAAAATTTTGAGGTTGGAGCTCAAAATGGACTGAACATTGGTTCAGGAAACCCCTACAAGTTTTGGGGTCTCCATCGTACTTTGACGGAGTAGGCAGGTGAAGCGTGGAAGCTGTAGACACCTGGGATGGCACTGGGGAAACGGAGGAAAGCACAGGAGCCTCAGGAGTAGCTGTCACAGTCTGTCCCGATGTTCCTTGGGAGGTTAATGACTGATAACACTGAAGTAACAGCTGTTGGCGGGCATCCTGTTGCTCCACACGGCTGACCAGATGCTGCAGCATCTCCTTGGCTGTAGGTTCCGTATCTGGGTCTGTCATGGCCTGATCTTACTGTCACGGGCACTAGGAGTTTTTACCCAGGGATCACCAGGTGGTAGGCTTACCAGAGCAACGTAGATGGCAATAGAGTACTCTGGTAGCAGGGTGATCACGGAACAGGCAATAGTAGATGATGAGATGCTCAGGAAAGTCTATGACTAGCAGCACTGGCAATATGGAGGTATAAATACACGAGGAACTGTATGGACAAGGACACGTGAAGGTAGTCAGTGGTCTGCGATAGCAAGTTGTACCACTGCTATAGTGAGGAGGAATGTCCAACAGCAACGAGGAGGTGATGAGAGTCAGCGGTCTGCGGGGAGCAAGTTGTACCGCTGTCTGAGTGAAGGAATGGAATCCAAGTGGAGGTATCCGGGTAGTCAGTGGTCTGCGATAGCAAGTTGTACCACTGCTATGTGAGAGGATACTGGAACAGGTGATACAGGAAACAGGGATCAGTGGTCTGCCTTCAGCAAGTTGTACCACTGAATATATATGTGAGGAGGTGTACGGGGAGAGACTGCAACACAGGATGTACACGGGCACCTTAAACACGATCCACAATAATATGCACAATATATATAAATGACTGAACAGTTCTGCAAATATAGAAAGTCTCTTGAAGTAATCCAGCACAAGATAACACAGTCAATGATGGCAATAGACTCAGCGGATAGCAGACTCCAGAGGAGAACCAACACAGTCCAGCAAGGTATGCAATACACCAGCACAGTCAATGAGAAGTATGCATACCGTGGTTCAGAAGTAGCAGTCAGATAGGAGTGCAACGATACCTGAGCGGCAGGAGGCCGGCAGGATGAGAAGTCCCTGGAGGAAGAGTCTAGTAGGTGCAGCGCACAGGTAAGTAGACCAACAGGGACACGAATCCACAGGAATCAGTAGAACGTGGAACTGGACTCATGGAGGACCCAGGAGAATGGAGATGATCAGCAGAGGAGTAGTTGATGAGATACGAATCCAATGCTGACAGGAGGGTAGAGACCAGCAGGACACAGGAAGGCGTGGAGTGCGGATCAGCAGCGGGTGGACGATAGCGCTGACAGCAGCAGCAGGGCTCTGCGGACACACGGAGGTAACCAGTAGCAACCAACAGGTACCAATAGCGATGGAACACGGGAGAGCAGAGTAGACCAGGAGCTGTTGATCACGAAGAGAAGCAGATGGTAATAATAGCAGCAGTCTCGAGGAAACACAGGAGAGATGAGATGAGGCTGAGGTGCACAGGAGCAGCGGATATGAATCAGCTAACAGTCACGATGGTGAACACAGGCGAGTTGCAAGCTGAAGGCTGTAGTGCACGGAGGCAGCGGATAGGAATCAGCTAACAGTCACGATGGTGAACACAGGCGAGTTGCTAGCTGGAGACTGTAGTGCACGGAGGCAGCGGATAGGAATCAGCTCACCGACTTGATGATGAACAGGTGAGTGGATGTGGAGAGAAGGCTGTAGTGCACGGAGGCAGCGGGTAGGAATCAGCAAACAGTCACAATGGAATATGATAGCGTTGAAGTGGTATAGAAGACTGTAGTGCACGGAGGCAGCGGATAGGAATCAGCAAACAGTCACGATGATACAGTTGATGGTAGAAGTGGTATGGAAACCACAGTAGTAGAAGTGGTTTGGAAACCACAGAGGTAGAAGTGGTTTGGAAACCACAGGAATCAGCAGCGCTGAATACACGAGGAAACATAGGAACACCTTCAGAGACTCATGGGGAATGAGACTCCAAGATCAGGCCCCGTGGTGTTGACCACAGGTGCTTAATATAGGGAGTGTTGCCTGATCTGCCAATTGAGTTAAAGGGACATACACTGAAGTATAGGAAAGGGCTGCGCATGCGCAGACCCTCAGGATGGAGGACGACCACGGTTCCTAAATGTCCGGGAAGAGGCACTCACGGTCCGGTGAGTGACATATATATATATATATATGTACGTACGTACGTACGTACGTACGTACGTACGTACGTACGTACGTACGTACGTACGTGTATCACCGATACACACGTGCGTGCATGTATGTTGTTTGTATCTAAATATATATGTATATATACACATATGTGTGTGTATGTATCTATATATATATTATTCTGTATGCATACATTTGACATAGATGTGGTTGGTTATAAGCTAGACGAGGTTGTTTTGTTATATATAGAACTGTTATGTTATTTGCATATACTGTACTAACTTAATCTATAATATTTTTCTTTATACACAGGGGAAGAATCAGGATCATGCTCTCCAAGGATACTGTCAAAGAAGGCATACAAAGAAGGAGGTTGGTGCACAAAGACATTCACAACATACAATTCTAAACTTTGAACATTTGGTTAAACATTATTGTAACAGTCAGTTATGTACACATGTTCCTCATTCTGGCAAAGCTTAGTTTCTTTAAATGAAGTCCTCATACTACAATATTAAAGTATATTTATCATTGTGTTAAAATAGATTGTTTAGGGTAAATTAAGGGTTAAAAACATAAAAATATTATTAGCCCAGAATCTACAATTTAACAAGCTATTTATAAAATCTGTATTAAAGGTTTACAGAGTATATAATTTCAAAATATCTACTGTATATGTGATATTGTTTTTATTGTGCTTGCAGCAACTGTTAAAAAGTATATCAACACATTTAACAAAAATATTCAAAAGAAGGTCTTAATATATTGTAAAAAAAAAAATTAAGAAAGACAATAATTTTGATTTTAACATTGTTTATTTTCATAAATTTTGTAGCTGTTCAACTTTTGGGTGATAATGAACAACATAATAACAACATTTTATTTTACGATGTACTATTCAACAATATTGTTGTTGTACATGGTTTTTAAAGGATATTATGTTAACTGTTTAAAATTGGACTTGCAAATTAAATTATAAAAAGCAATTTTAACATAATCTGAAACCTTTCAACAATATCTAACTTCAATTGTTTTGTTTTCTTTTCTGTTGTAGTTACAACACACGAAGACAGGACACCATCTCAAAAAAAGGATTCAGGTGTTCCAACTACAGGTATGTATGATAAGCCTAATGTTATTTTTTAAAATATTTTTTTGTTTGCAAAAATATAAATAATAAATCTATATAATCCATTAGCTTCAACAATCCATGCAGCAAAAGACATTCAAAGAAAACGATTGCTGGAATACTCACTTTCCGGAATTTTTAAAGTCCCTGAAAAAAGAAAAAAAAGACTGCTTTAGAAGACATTCCACGTACCACAAAGATAGAAGTGGAGTCATTTCTGCACATTTCCGAATCAGATGCAACTCGAGGTTATCTTTATACAACAATATACTGTCTACATTCAACATTTAGCGCCCAAATTTTTTTTTAAAATAAATAAATTTAAGTTATCAATCTTTGGAAATACCATCCATTAAATATGTTGTTGATGTCATAATTTTGCTATAATATTATATTCTATTAGCAACATATCATGTATTGTTGTTCTACCTTACCAGTAATTATTTGAAATTTTTTTTAAAAAAATTATATTTTTTAACTATTTTATAGAGTGCAGACAAGACACAGCTAGAGGCTATAGTGAAGATAACCACAGAAAGGAAAGAGAAGAGATCCTGAGAGAGGAGCCACAAGTGACACTGCACATAGCGAAATAACACAGTGTCAGGCGCCGCCCCCACACCATCACTTGCTAGGCAACGGGACGAATGACGCACTGCCGCCCGGTGGCAGGGCGCATGTGCGGGGGTCCGCTATTCTTCTCATCTGACCCCCGCTCTCCAATAGCGTGACAGCACCTCCTATATCAGGAAGTCTCTGTCACCATTAGGGTGCCATAGTATTGTGGATGATTCTCCTGCTCCAGCGTTCCCCAGTTTATTACTGTATTCGGATTGTTCTCCTGGCTCCTGACTCGGCTCGTTTGACTCTCCCTTTGGATCTCCCTTGGGCATTACCCTCCTCATTGGCTTTGACACCGGACCGTTTTTGACCTCGCTATTGTGTGCCTCCTCTGTACTACGCAGCCAGCCCGTTTTAACCTCGGATCGCCTCACTACATTTTAGCCTGTTCCCTATCATCTCACCTTGGGTCAGCACAGCACCGTTTACCAGCACCACTTCACTGGTGGCTGGCCCTGAGGGCCGCGACCTGCATACTGGTGAAGACCAGGAGTGCGTTTAGACTCCGCGCCTCTGGGTTAGCTGTGCCAATACCAGTAAGTAGCCTTCACGGAGAACCATGACAGTATACTCTGTCCATGACAGCTGAAAGCACAGGCGAGCCTTCGGCCCGCGATCTACTACTCCATCTGGCTCATCGTGTGGAGAAACAAGATTCTGAACAGGCACACCTATTACAGTGTTTCCAGGGAGTGGTCTCTCGACTGGATACCTTGGAAGCCTCACTTGCTGCTCCTCATCCTGTGACAGTTACCACCGCAGGATCCACACAGCCTACCTCCTCTACCTCTGCGGCTTCTTCTTCACTTCTCCGGATTCCTCTGCTCGAGAAGTTTGATGGGAATCCAAAAAATTGCAGAGGATTCTTAAATCAGTGCTCAATACAATTTGAGATTAATTCTGCCTCCTTTCCCTTGGAGCGTACTAAGGTGGCCTATATTATTTCTCTGCTTTCCGGCCAAGCCCTAGCCTGGGCATCCCCATTATAGGAACAGAATGATCCCATGCTACAAGACTCCTCCTCCTTCACTTGACGCCTTCCAAAGAATTTTTGATGACCCGGGCGAGTTTCTTCCGCAGCATTCAGTCTGTTAAATTTACGCCACGGTTCCCAGACAGTAGGGCAGTACGCTGTGTCGTTCCGCACCGTTGCTTCCGAACTCAAGTGGAATAATGAAGCGCTGGTAGCAACCTTCTGGCAGGGCCTTGCGCATCCCATAAAGGACGAATTGGTTTCCCGTGAGTTACCTTCTGATCTCGACGCCTTAATTTCCCTTTGTAATCGGGTAGATTTGAGATTCTGGGAACGTACTCAGGAGAGAGTTTCCAGTCGCCGTTTTTCTCCTCACCTGGCTCCTAATTTCCAGAATCCTCCCATCTCCACTGACGAACCCATGCAGATTGGGCGCTCCCGGTTGTCCTTTGAGGAACATGAGAGATGTATCAAACAACGGCTCTGTTTATACTGCGGGGAGTCCGGCCATGTAATCGCCAAGTGTTCCAAAAGACCGGGAAACGCTTCCTTCTAGTTGGTGTTAGGGAGGCCGAACTGGGAGTCAAGTTCATCACTCCCTATACCTTCTTCAAATCTGATTTCTTGATGGCTGTCACCCTTGAGTCTCCTGTTGGGCCTTTCCTGACGCAAGCCTTTGTGGATTCCGGCTCTGCCGGAAATTTCATCTCCGCCACTCTGGCTTCGCAACTCCATATTACTACACAGCCTCTCACCCGACCTCTGTTTTTGTCTGCTGTGGATGGTAACCACATCTCTAATGGAACCATCTCCTGGGTCAATTCTCCTTTCCGCCTGACCGTTGGTGTTCTTCACTCCGAAATGATTGAGTTCCTAGTCCTTCCACAGTCCGTGAACTCCGTCATTTTGGGTCTTCCCTGGCTCAAAGTTCATGCTCCGCAGTTTGATTGGAACATTGCACAAGTTTCATCTTGGGGTCCTCAGTGTCATAAGAATTGCCTATCCTCGGTTAAGCCTGTGTCCTCAGCTCTTCCGTGCCATGTGGTTTCTTCTCAACACCTCCTTCCGACTCCTTATGTTGCCTTCCAAGATGTTTTCTCCAAAACCGCCTCTGAGGTCCTACCTCCTCATAGACCCTGGGACTGTGCCATTGAACTTATTCCAGATCGTCCTATTCCCAAAGGGCGCATTTATCCACTTTCCCTTCCCGAGAATGAAGCTATGTCCCAGTATATTTCGGAGAACCTGCAGCGTGGTTTCATTAGAAAATCCTCTTCTCCGGCTGGGGCGGGTTTTTTCTTCGTCAAGAAGAAGGATGGGTCCCTTCGCCCTTGCATCGATTTCCGTCAGTTGAACAAGATCACGGTCAAGAACAACTACCCCCTACCCCTTATATCCGAACTGTTTGACCGGATTAGTGGTTCCAAAATTTTTTCAAAATTGGATCTTTGCGGAACTTATAACTTGATCCGTATTAAACAAGGGGATGAATGGAAGACTGCATTCTGTACTCGTGAGGGCCACTTTGAATATTTTGTAATGCCCTTTGGACTTTGTAATGCCCCAGCCGTGTTTCAGTCTTTTATGAACGAAATATTCCAAGATCTACTCTATAAGTTTGTTGTTATCTACTTGGATGATATTCTAATTTTTTCCCCAGATCTTGTTTCTCACCGTTCCCATGTGTCTGAGGTTCTCTGTCGTCTTCGACGAAATCAACTATTTTGCAAATTGGAGAAGTGCGTCTTTGAAGTGACAGAGATTCCTTTTCTGGGCTACATAGTGTCTGGTGCCGGTCTTCAAATGGATCCTGAAAAAGTCTCCGCCATCACCAACTGGCCCCAACCCCATGGGTTAAAGTCTGTTCAGCGATTTATTGGGTTCTCCAACTTTTACAGGCAGTTTATAAAGAATTTTTCCACTCTCATTGCTACTATCACTGCCCTCACTCGAAAATCTGCTAACCCTAAACGCTGGCCACCAGAGGCTGTCGCTGCTTTCGAGTCCCTAAAACAGGCCTTTATCTCCGCTCCGGTTCTCATTCAGCCCGATCAAGGCAAGCCCTTTTTTCTGAAGGTTGACGCTTCCTCAGTTGGTGTAGGGGCTGTTCTTTCTGACCTGGACTCTAGAGGCTTTCGTCCCTGTGGATTCTTTTCTAAGAAGTTTCTTCCTGCTGAACGAAATTACGGGATTGGCGACAAGGAATTGTTGGCAATCAAGTTGGCTTTAGAAGAGTGGGCGCCACTTGTTGGAGGGGGCTCGCTTCCCGGTTACGATTCTCACGAATCTTGTTTATCTCAAGGATGCCTGTTGCCTCAATCCCTGGCAGGCTCGATGGTCATCTTTTTTCTCCAGGTTTGATCTTAGACTCACCTCTCTCTCGTTCTTTTGATGACCAGGATTTATCCCCCCTTCCATGAGTCCACTTATCTTTGAGCCCTCTAAGATTGTTGCTTTGATGAAGACTTCTTCTAGAACTCCTCCCATTGGTTGTTCTTTCCTGGACCCTTCTTTGCGCAGCAAGGCTCTACATTGGGCGCATGATTCCAAGGTTGCTGGCCATGCAGGAGTCAAGAAGGAGTCAAGAAGACCTTAGCATCTCTGTCTCGACGCTTCTGGTGGCCCTCTGTTTGTGCTGATGTCCGTGAATATGTGGCCTCTTGTGAAGTTTGTGCACGTAATAAGGTTACCAGATGCCCTCCTGCTGGATTATTGTTGCCTTTACCTGTCCCGGAACGTCCTTGGCTCTGCATCTCCATGGACTTTATCACCGATCTGCCTCCTAGTAAAGGTCATAATACCATATGGGTAGTGGTGGAGAGGTTTTCCAAGATGGCTCACTTTATACCCCTCAAGGGTCTTCCTTCTGCTCCTAAGCTGGCTCAAGTGATTATTAAATAGATCTTTCATTTATATGGTTGCCCGCAAGAGATTGTCTCGGACCGCGGTGTTCAATTTGTTTCATAATTTTGGAGAGCATTCTGTAAAGAGTTGGGTATTGGCTTAAAGTTTTCGTCTGGCTATCATCCGCAGACTAATGGCCAAACTGAGCGTGTAAACCAAGAATTGGAGGTCTTCCTTCGTTGTTTCTCATCTGGAAATCACTCGGACTGGAGCAATCTCCTACCCTGGGCTAAATTTGCCCATAATTTCCATGCCCATGATTCCTCTGGCTCATCTTCATTCTTTACAGTTTTCGGAATCCATCCTATGGTCCCTGATTTCATTTCCTCTCATACATTCTCTGTTCCTGCCGCTAATTCATTGGTCCATAATTTATCTCACATCTGGGCGACCACGAAAGAGAGACTGCTAAGAGTGGGTCAACATTTCAAGCAGGCCGCTGATCGTCATCGCAGACTTGTCCCTGTGCTGCAACCTGGGGACAAGGTCTGGCTTTCTACCAAGAACCTCAGACTCCGAGTTCCATCCTTGAAGATGGCTCTGAGATTTATCGGACCATTTCCGGTTCTTCAAGCTATCAACCCGCTGACCTACAGATTACGGATTCCACCTTCCCTGAAAATTCATAATACGTTTCATATTTCTCTTCTAAAACCCTTGGTACTTAACAAGTTCTCCAGGATTTTTCCTCCTCCGGCTGCCATTTCGGCTTCTGATAATGAATTTAAGATTAGCCATATTTTGGATTCTCGTCTTTTCCATGGTCGTCTTCAATATCTCGTTCATTGGAAGAGATGTGGTCCTGAGGAGAGATCGTGGGTTTACAAAGAAGATATCTAGGCTCCTCGGTTGTTGGCTCAGTTTCTCAAAGTTTAAGCCTTAAGAAAAGAAGGGGGGGTACTGTCAGGCACCGCCCCCGCACCTTCACTCGGTGCCGGGGACGGGCGCCTCTCTCTGATGAATGACGCACTTCCGCCCGGCGGCCGGGCGCATGCTTGGGGGCCCGCGTCCCGCTGCCTAGCAACGGGACGCTATTCTTCTCATCTGACCCCCGCTCTCCAATAGCGTGACAGCACCTTCTATATCAGGAAGTCTCTGGCACCATTAGGGTGCCAGAGTATTGTAGATGGTTCCCCTGCTCCAGCGTTCCCCAGTTTATTACTATATTCGGATTGTTCTCCTGGCTCCTTACTCAGCTCGTTTGACTCTCCCTTTGGATCTCCCTTGGGCATTACCCTCCTCGTTGGCTTTGACCCTGGACCGTTTTTGACCTCGCTATTGTGTGCCTCCTCTGTACTATGCAGCCAGACCGGTTTAACCTCGGATCGCCTCACTACGTTTCAGCCTGTTCCCTATCATCTCACCTTGGGTCAGCACAGTACCGTTTACCAGCACCACTTCACTGGTGGCTGGCCCTGAGGGACGCGACCTGCGTACTCCTGCAGCTAAGTCCAAACTTCCTTGCGGGGGTCCCTGGTGAAGACCAGGAGTGCGTTTAGACTCTGCGCCTCTGGGTTAGCTGTGCCAATACCAGTAAGTGGCCTTCACGGAGAACCGTGACACACAGATTGAGGATATTCAAACTAGTCTTATGGTGGGGAATGGTTAGTAAAAATGATTTGGAAATATGTTTTGAAGTTAAAGATAAATTCTGTTAATTACAAATCTAATATGTCTCATTGACCTAGGATCTGAAGAATCGCATCAAGCTGTTTCTGACCCGATCCCATCAGAAATTCCCGTAATGCAGCCAAACTGCTGCTCCCCTGCTCTGGAACGATCTTCCATGTTCCATCAGGTTAGAATCTACTCTCAAAGGCTTCAAGCATGCCCTTAAGACTCATTTCTTTATTCAAGTCTATCAGTTCTCCGCCTAACTTCCTTGTCCTGGCTCTCTCCCCCAGTTAGTACCATCCTATTTGTGTCTCCACCTTCCCTTTAGGATGTAAGCAGGGCCCTCTTTCCTTCTGTGCTCCTTCTACTATTCCATCACCCTTTGTACCTCTTGGCCTGCTTCACTAGCCCTGTTTTCCCTGTTTTCTTAAGCTTCGGCCTTCTTCTCGCTGATTTCTCCCATCCCTTTCACTATCTGTCCCAGAAATAATCTGATTTGCTTTACCCTGTCACCTGTGTATATATTTTTGTATCATGTTGTGTCTTGTTTTCTGTACATGTAATGTATGGCGCTGCGGACCCTTTGTGGCGCCTTATAAGTCAAAGATCTACTATATAAATGCCTAGTGGCGTGGGTGGAAAAAAAAAACAAGCTGCAGCGCCACCTGCTGGGCAGAGTTATACACTGACCTATATATTTCTTGAAGGAGAAGTGACAGTTGGGAGTGGTTGGTGGTTGCCGGGGGTGACAGTGGGGAGTTTTTAACACCTTAAGTAGCTTGATGAAGGATGTGGCGATGAAGATGAAGGATGAGGTGATGGAGAAAAATGATGAGGTGGTGACATGTGGACAAAACCACGTTAAAAAAGGGCGCTTGCGTCAGGAAGTAACGCTCTTCCCCTGAGGAGGCCTGGGCTAGGCCCAAATGCATGACAAGAACCTTTTTAACACCTTAAGTAGCTTGATTTGACTAGAATGCATGAGTATCATGCACGGGTTAACTTGTAATAATAATAATTAGAAATATTAAGTAATTGTCAATACAAGTTTTAAAAAATCTACCTTTGAAATAGCATTTTTATTTTTACCTAAAAATACTATCGTATTCATATCCCAACTTGTAATAAAAAATGTTTTTCGTATTTTTCAGAATAAAAGAAGATAAAAAATTGATGAAGAGTAAGGATTGAGGGCATGTGTAATATTTACTATTATATTTCAATGATAAATATGCTAATATCAATCAATTGAGGTATGATATATTCACATAATCAATTTTTTTTATCCCGTAGAAACAAGAGTTACAAAGCATATAAAGATCTCTGCTACGAATCATGGTATAATCATAAAGAAGAACAGAAGACAAGAATCTTGAAGGACTACTGATTGACAAGGGTATGTTTTATATTTAAATGTTGAAAACTTAAATGGTTTTATTTTTAAAAAGTTTTTGTTTTAAAATCCTGGCATTCATAATAAAATAATTACTACAGTGTTGTTGATGTTAATGATGGTAAAATAAAATTCATAATAGTTACATTATTATTATCGTTAAGTTTTAAAATACAAGACAGAATACTGAAGAATAACTGTACACAAAACACCAAAGACAAGAAAAGACCAAAGAAAAACCTATTAATATGTATTTGCAAAAATCAAGTGGCGATAGAGAAAAACATTTTGCAACATAAAAACGTTTTCTTTAAAACATGTCTCTTTCGTTACGCTATTGTATATAGTTAGCATGCCACTGTACTCAAAGGGGTTAAATGTTAAAGGTAGGACAAGTGGCAGATGTATGTCTTTAAATAACTTGATCTGTCCAGATTGGCCTACTGTCGAAGTAATATAATTGGATGAACGAAAGTATATTGGTTAATATTGTTTTGCTGTGCGATTGCGATCAGTATGCCACGTAACACGTGGCATAGCGCGATCGCGCGGTAAAATACGCACGCACACACTCTCACTCTAACATTTAGTTATTTATATATTTCATATTTATATTGGTTCCATTCCACAGTGATTTATGAGCAGATAGTATTTATTTTATTATTAGTTTATATATTGTGATTATATGTACAATTTAGTGTTATTTGAGGTTCAGGTTGCAGGAACTGTGTCATGTTTAGTATCATTTTAATCCCCTATTCATCAGCAGTTTTCCGGTTCATTCGCCAAAGAGATCGCACATTGCATACTCTAGTTATTGATGTTAGGGAATAAATGATCAGAGTGATACCAACTGCAAAATACTAATAGACTAGTTGAAACTGGAATATTGGCGGAAAAGTCAGAGCACAACCCCTGGAGAGATGACCACCACCTTTGGATATTTTGGTTTGAACTGGCCTATGACCTGCAGCACACTGGACCTTCCTGACACCTGGACCAATAGAAGCAAGCCACACCATCTGCATTGTTTTCACTGTAACACTGAGTGTATATAATACAGCTCTAGCTGGTATTAGCCCAGTCTTCTCTGACCACAGTATTCTGGAGTGAAGTACTGTAAGCTGGTACCAGTGGAGCGCAGCTTAGCGAGCACATGCGGGCGCGGTATGTATGTATCTTTTTAGTATTGGCTGTACTGTATTATAATTATGTATTGAACTGCTAAATTTTGCATCTGCTAAAATAAATTACTTGTGCTTTGGAAACACAACACAATCGCTTAGACAATGCTTATTTGAAAACGATAGAATTACTTTAATACTACCCTAGCTCGACTAGCTTTTAACGATTGACTAAAACAATGCAATGATTATAAATAATTTGACATAAAAGTAATATAGTTTTTTTTAAAAAATTACTAATACATTTTCAAGACTATAAAATATTTTTGTTTACAAAACCATACATTTCTCATATTTTTAACATCAATTTAGAAAACTTTTTTTGGTTATTTTAACATTATACAAAATTTATTAAAATGCATCAAGAGTGGGTCCATTGTCCAGCTGCTGGGTCCGTCTGTAATCCCCAATCAATAGGTTGTGACAGGAACATGTTTGAGAAGGGAAAGAAAAAGACAAATGTCAGTCAGTGTGACCATGTGTCATTAAGGACACCTGCCAAAAGGTTGCATTATACAGAGAATAGATAGTGCATATATATATGTATAAACAAAACCTTTAACAGAACACTGTGCGACACTCTTGGGATTATGTCCCGAAGTCCAAGTTGCATTTCTGAAAAATTGATTCCAAGAAAAAAATTACATTCTTAATTCTTAAAATAAAAATATTTTTTTTTTCTTTTTATAAAGAAAAATGGACACTTACATGAAGAAAAATCGGAAATTAAAACGCTGGCGCTCACAAGTTCCAGTTTCTGGACCCTCTGCTGATGCTGTTGAAAGGTCTTGATCCTGTAAAACATCAGGATCAATCTCTACCTCCTAATTATTTGTCAGGCAGATATTGTGCAAAATGCTGCAAGCAATAAATATAAGGCAAACTTTGGATGGTGAGTATAGAAGCGCACCGCCGGATCAGTCTAAACAGCGAAACTGGCTCTTAAGTAGCCCAAAGATACGCTCAATTACACCTCTGGTGGCTATATGTGCCGCTTGGTACCTTCTTTTAGTGTCAGATATTGGATTGGACAATGAAGTCAGCAACCAGGGCCGGCTCCCATATCCTGCATCACCTAATAAAATAATTAAAGGAAGATTATTTTTCTTACAGTTCATCTCATTATATTAACAATTAATAAAATATGTAGTTGTTATAACTTACCCAGCAGCCATCCATGAGGAAACTGTCCCTCCTCAAACCTCGATAGCAGTGCTGAATTCTGCAAGATAAATTAATTGTTGGGGGATCCAGGGAACCCAACACAAACATTCCGAATTCTTTTTCTTGCATCACGTACCATCTGCCCATTCATGGAATAAAAGTGCTTTCGGTTTCAAAAGCTCTCTTCCATTCTGTGTGGAGGTGTGAGCGCCACATGGGTGCAATCTATTGCACCCAGGACATTTGGAATTCTTGCTACAGTATATAATTCAGATTTTACCTCCCGCCAATTTCAGACTGTGGAAATTAGATAAATTTCCAAGTGTGATTTTTATTGGCTTTCAGGACCTGGAACAAGCACCTTGAAAATGTGGGTTGGGAGAAACCCGCAATTACTGATGTCGGTTGGAAAGTTCCCGATGCAAGAAAGTGCAATGTCCCAAGCAGCTTTGCCAATCCTGGCACAGCATGGTTTGTGGGGACTGTTGGTTCCAGGTCCTCTTTAAAGTGCTCCATTACTAAATTATCAAATAAATAAAAATGTGCAAAAAAAGTTACACAAATATTAGTTAACTAGATCAAGATATAACTCAAACTATTCAATATATTTTTAAAAATAGTAATATAAGAAATATAAATCCACAGGCTCTCAACGTTTTCCACAGTCTGCAGCTCTCAGATGACAGTCTTCTTCTCTCATGGCAGTTGACTGAGAAATGTAACTAATGTGTAATTTTAAACTTAGTGGACTATACCATTTGCTTTTTTACACAGGGGATGTATTTGGACTTTCATTTGACATATATATATAAATTAAAGGGATTTAAGTTTATTTTAATATGCATAATACATTTTCTTACAAGTTTATTATATATATATTATCAAAATCCCCCCCCCCCAATTTCAAGATACCTTAACGCTTTTTCACCACCTTTAATGGTGCAATCGAAAAAAAGCCAACTTGCGATTTCATAGCATACGAGGTAACGTGAATAATGACAATTGAATAGCCTGCCTGCACTTGTTCTATGGGCTTGCCATGAATTTGCGTTACATATTTTAGTTCCGTCTATAACGCAGAAAAATGGAGATATTTAATGGAGTGGACTCTATACAAGCGCTAAAAAGCATAAAATAAGAGTGTAAACGCCCATCTTAAGCTAATTGAACGGCCGCCTATAACATTTTTGATTGGATCCTCTGGGCCAGAGTTTGCTATTTAGCGCTGCATTCCTTGTTTATTTTTGGTATTCTCATTGGAGGAGGGTTGCTACCTCCTCATTGCAGAAGCTTACTTAAAATTTATATTTGCCTTAGTAATTGTTACATTAAGGGGGAAATTAAATTCCCCTCAGAATACTGCCTCAGTAACTGTATTACCGTTAATACAGTAAATTTAACCTGGCTTCCTGCTCGTGGCTCAGGGAGCCGCCGGCAAAAAGCTGGCTTTGCAATTACCATATTAACGATAATTACGTGCACTATTACTGTAATATTGGTAATAGTGCGCAGGCCATGTTACTTTTTACAGTAACGCAGCCATTTGAATTCCCAGCTAAAGGTTGATTATTTGGGCGCCATTTCAGTGGTATTTTTTCTTTTATGTGATAGAAATCAATATATTTTTTATCCAGTTGGACGAATTTCTTTTTAACATAATTAATATTTTGCCCTCAATGCATTTAAATATTCTTGCAGCTTGGACATCTTTGCAGCCACACCTGTTGCATCACCGGAGAATTATTAATGTTTGACCCTCTTTTAACTTACAGAGCCCTTTACCTTTGTTGGTGTAAATTTAGTATCATGATCCCTCTTGCAGTCAAGGCTGAACATCACATCTGTGTAGTACCAGTAAGATCATATAAAATTATAATCTTCATTAGATGCTAGGTTAAGTTGGTAATGTTTTTTTAATTACTGAATGTTAGCATTTTGATGTTTGGCAAGATATTATAATAATAAGTGACAATTAATTGTAAAATAAAACTGAAACAAAAAGCTACATATATTAGATTGACATCAAGAAGATACTCAGAATAAATGACTAACCACTAATAAGACTAGTAGCTTTTTGCTTTTTTGTGTAAACTATACTTCAGTTTTACTATACTATAGGTTAGTGTTAATTTAAATGCACTCCACCCACCTTTTGAGGGTGAGTCTCTTATGGTCAGGGGTGCAAGCACTGTTGATTTATTTTTAATTAATACTCATATACGTACAATCCAGAATCTTATAGCTCCTATGTTATACAATTGCCAGCTGTTTTTTTCATCAGTAAATTGTACAGATTATAATTTTATTATAAAATAAACTAAAATATAGATACCAGCAGATCAGTGCCATATTCCAGTTATTCCTTCACATTTACCTATACATTTTGCATAGTGTGTTATACTGAAATAGTCACCTAATAATATATTTGTTTACCTTTTACCTTCTGAACAACTCCATTCCTGCAAATAATTTATTAGAAAAACTCCATTTCTGTCATTTGAAACCTATACCTGCACCACTGCGCACAATCTATTTTCTAAGCATCAGAGAAGATTACAATACTTTCCTTATGATTTATTGAGCTATGACTACAGCTGTGTGGATGAAACACTTAAATTTAAAATATATAAACAAGAAAAAAAATGCAAAGGCAACCTGTATTAAAGACTTGTGTCCTCTGAGTTCTCAGTATATTGATTAATGTAGGAATGTGAACGGTGTCAGGTAATATAAATCACTGGTAGCAATGCTGCTTGTCAAACAATTTAGTTTTATTTTGCTTCAGAAGCTTTGTGACTAAATTAATGTTAATACACTTATTTTTACAGGGAGCAGAATTACTACATCTCTCCTATCATTGAACATTTGTATTTTAAAAACAAATTAATGCTTTACTTACTTTAACATGTGTTTAGCTAATATATTGGGCCACATTTCTAAAAAAAAGTTTTGCAGTCCATAGCAACAAATTAGACGTTTGGTTACATTATTTTGCCGTGAACTAGAAACATGAGAATCGTACAAACTACTATTTTTTATTTATTTTGTTTTTGTTTAACAAAACACATATTTTAAAAAGGAGATGACTTTATTGAAGGTCATTAATGAAAATAACTTTCCTTTAGAAAATGATAGCTTTGCAAATATAGGTTAAAAAGTAAAAGTGGATCAGATGGTGAATCCAAATACCAACAGAATGGGACAGAATAGGACACTCTTTACTTTCATTCAGGCCAGATTCTCATTAGTAAGAATTTGTACTTAAATTATAAACATAATTTATACTAAATATTAACTGAATTCAATAAGGGAGTTATGCCAGTGAGAAATTGGTTTTCTTTTGGATCTAACAAAATAATACTTATCTGATCTGATTTCATAAAATTAATTTACTTTACATTACTAGGCTATTTTCTATACTTCCTTTTTTATTGTTAATGCATATCAAACATACAGCACGCAAGAACTGAATAAAAAAAAAAATGAAGTAATCAGCTAAAGTTTCAGTTAGAGTTTATAGTTCATATATCTAGAAGAATTGTTAACTGAAAATATGGAGTAGTATATAATTAATTTACAAAAGTGTAAAAGTGCAGTGAAATTTCTGTTTTGTGGGGCCATGTGCATACCTTTCTGCAAAGGTACTTTTGGTACAAAATTGTGGGTCAAGTTCAAAATGTCCGCGTGAGTACAGAAGTTTATACCTTACGATGTTCTTGGCAAATCGAGAGCAGCACTTGTTGAGTACTGATCTGATCACATGACTTTAAAAATAAGGTAAGAAGCATGTACAGTTTTTAAGAAGGCAAATTATGAGGTGTGACTAGACGGGGGATTGCTTTCACTTTACTCAGTCTATAATTGTTTCTCACAAAATTTGAAACTAAAAGCACTGGTACTTTTATAGCCGCTGTTCCCCAGATTGCCAGGGCACTGAGAAGGTAACAACATCCTATTGATTGGGAGTATTATCATTTTTACCATGTGAATATACACTAAGCTGCTGCTATGGATGTCATTTATGTGATACCATGTCAATTGTGTCCATGTTGGACACAACATATATATGTTGATTATATATACACATTGAAGGAAGGGGGCATGGGGCGGGGGGGGGGGGGGTGCAGCTGCCATCTATGGTCTTCCTGCAAAACCTTCTCATGACATTTAAGTGTGTGAGTGCGTGGATAATAGTTTTGGTGGCAACCTGAGATTTATGTATATATATATATATATATATATATATATATATATAAAAAAAGAAAAATGGAGGAGGAGGCGCACAATAGTGTAGTATGTTGATATAAAATGGGATCACGCAGAAATCCACAATAGGACCAAAACACCAGTGAAGAGGAAACCAGATACTGTAGTGCATCACCCAATTGCAATAATGAGGGTGTATGCGTACCAGACAGAGACGTATTTAGACCTCAAAGGGCCCTAGGCAGGATACTGTTTTTGGGCCCCCTCCCTGAAACAATCCATAGCACTATATTTTTGCAGCCTACCATATACCCCTATAGTTACGTAGAAGTGAAAGCATGTGCCGCCGCATGCCTACCATATACCCCTATAGTTAAATAGATATGAAAGCATGTGCCGCCAAAGGAGGTGAGGGCGTGGCTTGCATCTTTTGGGGGCATACCTAACATGTGAAAAGAGCAAGGCCACCCTGCTGCATAAAAAGGCACCCCTAAATAATTACCAAGCAGTCCCTTTTTTTAAGTAGTCGGGTCAAAACAACTTAATAAATATTGAAGTCAGGGCAGAAATACTTACTTAAGTTGTTTGCAAAAATAATACGCATAAATCCAAGTATGTGCTCTTGTCACTTTTGTCCCTCTATCATCACACTGTGCCCCTTCATTGTCACTTTTGCCCCTTCACAATATCACATGTGCCCTTTCACCATCACCTCTGTGCCCATCACCATCACCACCTCTGTGCCAATCACCATTACCACCTCTGTGCCAATCACCATCACCACCTCTGTGCCCATCACCACCTCTGTGCCCTTCACCATCACCACTTCTGTGCCAATCACCATCACCACCTCTGTGCCAATCACCATCACCACTTCTGTGCCAATCACCATCACCACCTCTGTGCCTCTTCACCATCACCACCTCTGTGCCCATCACTGCCTCTGTGCCTCTTCACCATCACAACCTCTGTGCTCTTCACCATCACCACCTCTGTGCCAATCACCATCACCACCTCTGTGCCAATCACCATCACCAATTCTGTGCCCCTTCACCATCACCACCTCTGTGCCCTTCACCATCACCACTTCTGTGCCAATCACCATCACCACTTCTGTGCCAATCACCATCTCTGTGCCCTTCACCATCCCCACCTCTGTGCCCTTCACTATCACCACCTCTGTGCCCTTCACCATCACCACCTCTGTGCCCATCACCACCTCTGTGCCAATCACCATCACCAATTCTGTGCCCCTTCACCATCACCAACTCTGTGCCCTTCACCATCACCACCTCTGTGCCAATCACTATCACCAATTCTGTGCCCCTTCACCATCACCACCTCTGTGCCCTTCACCATCACCACTTCTGTGCCAATCACCATCACCACCTCTGTGCCAATCACTATCACCAATTCTGTGCCCCTTCACCATCACCACCTCTGTGCCCTTCACCATCACCACTTCTGTGCCAATCACCATCACCACCTCTGTGCCAATCACTATCACCAATTCTGTGCCCCTTCACCATCACCACCTCTCTGCCCTTCACCATCACCACCTCTGTGCCAATCACTATCACCAATTCTGTGCCCCTTCACCATCACCACCTCTGTGCCCTTCACCATCACCACTTCTGTGCCAATCACCATCACCACTTCTGTGCCAATCACCATCTCTGTGCCCTTCACCATCACCACCTCTGTGCCCATCACCATCACCACTTCTGTGCCCCTTCACCATCACCACCTCTGTCCCTCCGTTGTTTTACTTACCTTTCTATTGCCTTTCTTCTCCGGCGCGCTGCTCCTCCTCTGTCAGTCCAGATCGCTCGTCGGGTCCCGGCAGCCTCTCCTCCACTCTTTATCACTAAGACACTAAGAGGAGAAGAGGCTGCCGGGACCCGATTTGCGGCACCCGACCCCCCCTCCCCCGCGCGGGGGGGGGGTGCCGCGAGTCGGGGGAGGGGCCGACATTTTTTTATTTTTTATTTTTACAAAAATTTCCCCTGTCCCCCCAGCTGTGCCCCCGAGAGCAGCTAGGCCCTAGGCAGGTGCCTAGGTTGCCTAGCGGTAAATCCGGCCCTGGTACCAGATGTATATATTTCAGCTTATCTCAAATATAATCACAGTGACTGAGCTTGCAGAAATTCCAGCTACTCTGCTGCCTACCCTCTTTGCCTTGCACTACACTGGCTTCCTTTCCCCTGTAGAATCCTTTTCAAATTCCTCACCCTCACCTACAAGCCCCTCTCTCTCTCCACTGCCACTTACATCTCCAGCCTCCTCTCCCCTCACACCCCAATACATTCCCTGCATTTGGCCGATGACCATCACCTCTCCTCCACGCTGATCACCTCATCCCACTCCAGAATTCAAGATTTCCCCCTCCACTGAAATGACCTCCCATGCTCCATCCAACTGTCCCTAATTTGTGCACTTTCAAACGGGCACTTAAAACTCATCTGTTCCTCAAAGCATACCAGCCATCCACCTAACCTGGTCTCCATGCCTGATTCCACCACCTCTCTTCCCTTACCGTGCCACACGCTTCTCTTGCAAATAATCCCCTCTATCTGCCCATTGTGCCTCCTGTCTGATTTCCCTCCCATTAGGATGTAAGCTCTCACATGTAGGGCCCTCTTCCCTTCTGTCTCTCTACCTATTCTTCTGCTCCATCCTCAATGCTAAAGCAATGTTAGAAGCTTTGAAGCCCTGGTATTTTTGTTTATTGTTCTGTATGGTTCTACCTTGTATGTTTCACTGTCTGAACTCTGTACGGCGCTGCGGATACCTTGTGGTGCCCTATAAATAAATATTCATGATAATAAAAATTAGAATGCTCTGTGTATTTTCTAGAAGTCTTTAAAATGCTCTCTTTATTGTATAATGATAATTTTAATGCACTTTGGATTAAATGTTGGTTACATGGGGCTTTTTCATAAATGTTATTGGCTAAGTAAAATTATGTACACACCTTTTTTTTCAATAACAATTTTTAAATGTAAAATATAATTTTTCATTTCCTAGTTACGCTTCAGAAAATGGAAAGCTAATGTGTAACTTATCACATATGCAAAATGATGTTTATTGTTTGGTTTTTACCTTTTTTATACTTCTTAATCTTAATCTTTGCTTGGTAGTAGAAACTAACAGGAATGTGCCATTGCATTAAAATCAGTTGAAAAAAATCTTGTTAGAATGGTTTGTAATTTTAAAGAGAGCTGAAAAGTCAGTTATGCTTTATCAGTTTCTTGACCTAATTATAATTTAATTGTGTCCTTAGAGTCCACTCAAACCAATTGCTTCTCAAAGATATATGCATGTCTTAAAAATATATATTTAAAACATTGTAAGATATGCAATAGATTGGACCAAGAAGAGCACTTAAATAAAAAAAATGTCAGAAAATGGATAAGTAAGTAAAACTAAACTACGAAGATAGTGTGGACATGTGGAGTGAGAGTAGAACTATTGCCTTATGAATGTCAAGGGCACATTGTTAGTGGCACAAAAGTTAATGGGTATTTTAAGGGATGAAAGACATAATGACAGTGAGTATAATTACATCTTTAGGCACAGTAGTTATAGTTCATGAAAAGACTTTAAAAGACAAATGTTTTTTTCAAAACTTTTTCTATGTATGAGTATTTATAGTTTTCAGATTTTCTATCTATTATTTAAAACAAGAAATTATTAATTCGATTTTATTTAATCTTTTACATCATAGAATACAATTTATTATTTTGTTTCAATATTTTCTTCCTTTAATGCCATAAAGACAAACATTTATTTGCTATAATAAGAAAAATATATATTGGAATCCAGTGGTAAACAACTTGATAGTGTTGAAGTGTCATCACTCTAAAAAGAAGATTGTTTCAAGAATTTAATGGACTACATCTATATTCAACTGCTGGAGCCATTGTGCTAAACTATTATCACTTTTGCCATCTCTGCTCAACTGCTTGATCCAATGAGCTCAACTATGATTGCTGTTACCACCTCTATTCAGCTGCTGGACCAACTAAGCTCAAGTTTCATTGCAATGGACCATGTGTCCAAATAGCAGAGGGTGCCTACTGTATTACTCCTGCCAGTGGATGGCAAAGGAGCCTCTGCATCCTCCACTGCCCTATGTGAATCAATTATTCCTTTGCACTCTCTCAATAAGTACCCCAAATAATCAACATAGCTCACATCCCTCCACCGTGCACTTATTCAATTTATCATCTCTGTTTCTCCTTATCACCACATTACCCTGCAAACCATTCTTCTCTCCAGCATCCTATTTCTTCCTCATCCTTCATTCTTTCCCCTCATTACTTCATATCTAAATAGTCTGCTCCCCCCAAATTGTTTTGTTTCCTGTACCCACTTCAATCCAAAACCCATCCTCCCATGTCCTCTTTTACATACTGCTATTCCTAATGGCTACTGGTGACATTTCACCCAGCCCTGGGCCCCTTGTAGTGTCCGCTAACTGCTCTTTTTTCATTCCACAAAATTTCCATCCAACTCATACATGCAATCCCTTCAATCTTAATCATATGTTTCCACTACATTCTCGTTCCTTTTCCCATTACAAAAACAGGCTTCCCTCCTATGACAATACTCCCATTGCATCTCTTTCCTACGGGATACTTCAATGACCTATCTGGTGGAGTATATGCCTAATTGTATGTGACTTCTAATTCTGTGGCTGGACGTAAAAGGGGAGTGAGGAGCCATGGTTTGAAAGTATAGACACTGTCTTCTTCAAGTAAAACAAAAACATTTAAAAAAAATTACTGATGTGTGCTTCAAACCAATCTTATTCCACACACTGGTAAATGTATTTAGGTGATGTTTTTTTTAAAAAAGGTAGGAAAAATATGTTAGCAACATTATGAAAATTGAGACAAATAGAAGGAACATTGTGGCAACTAATTCTGTAAATTCATGCATACATGTACAAAATAGTCACACATGGTAACCTTCTTGCCTCTGTGATAATCTATGCCATTTTGCTGATTGCCTCATAATGAAGGAATCATGGTAATGCCCTGGATATTTAGCAACCATGCTATGGATAAGGAGAGATGGGTCACATAAAGCCTGGTCATTGATGGAACGAAACTGTTTCCTTTTCCAAAACATGGATTAATATCTTTCTGGCGGTACAAAACCTACATGGATACAATCTACAATAAACCATATTATATAATTGCTGTTTTATCCCCACAAAGGATTCTTCATCCAATGGTAAATTATAAACTACCTGATACATGACAGGAACGCCCCATCCCCTTGATTATGTAACTAAATCTGTAGTTGCATAATCAGTCTGTGACATCTCTGCCATTATAACTACTGGAATGAACAAGATGATTAAGACGCACACAGACAACAATTTAGCCTGAGGATGTATTGCTATGCAGATGCCCATCATAGATTGAAGGTCAATCTGCACAATGGACAAAGTTACTTACAAATGAACTGTAGGCCTTGGTCTTCACTCTCGTTGCTGTCAATGCTATTGATGACAGCAGTGGCGACGTCTAATGGCCATCAGCACATCAAATGCCCTTATTCATCTCTATATGTATGAAAACATGTTATTAATAAAAACATAGGTTATCAATTTCAAATATTGTAACATTTGTTTTTTACACGTAAATCATGTTTAATGAGAATGTTTCAGCATTTTACTAAAAAATAAAAACCGTGGTTGGGTGAAAACATAATAATGTAAACAACATAGATAAATTGATTAAAAAAATTGCTTACTTTGTAATTATATGAATATTATAATATCTTAAATATATTTGTATTTCTAAATTTGTGAGCCATTAATAATATATTTTGGTCTGTATTTGTTTTATAAATATAAGTAGAAATCCAAATGCAGAATGTGCAATGTTCCACATCCAAAACAGTAATTGATGACATACTGTATGACACTTGAAACAAATCGAAAATTATATCTAATGAATTAAATTTGTCAATGAAAGAGGACAGTTGGTTCTCATCAGCAGTCCACATCATAAATAGGTCATCTATGTAGCGAACTTAGAAGTAAGTAAACTGAGGAAAAATTAGAGACAGCTAATGTATACAGTTGTTCATATTGATGCTTAAACAAATTAGCATAAAAATGGGTCATAATAGGCCTCATAGCAGAACCTTGGAGTTGTAAATAAAAGTATGTTCCAAAAAAATAAACCTTATGCAATAAAAACCATTAAAAAATCCACAGCACGACCAGAATAGTGTGGAGTGGAGATGACAAACTGTTTAAAAACACTAATGAGATCAATGTGTGGTATGTTGGTATACAAGCTGGAAACATCCAAAGTTACCAAAAAACAAAGTTTGGGAACAGATGAAAAGAAGAAATATGATTCACAAAACCATAGTGTTACAAATAGATCTAGGTGTATTCTAAGATGACAGATTTTAACTAAAAATCCTCATATTGTGACAAGGACTGATACAATGATCCACATGAAGAAATGATCAGCCTACCTGAAAGCTTGACCAATGTTTTATGCATATTATGCAATATGTAAAATGTCTTAATTTTTTCACAGTTAAATATCTATCAAAAGAAGTCCTATAATTATGGATATACCTTGAAGCATCATATTTCACCAATCTAATAAAAGTATCTATAGATGGATTATTAGTAAGAGGATAAAATATGCTTATATTACAGAGAGGAGCAAGATCTCTCAATACTGTCTTATGTTTACAAAAAAATCTTATAATTTTAACAGTCTCTGAAATTTAAATAAATCTACCTTAAAATCAAAAGCCTGCTGCCTACATGTCCTTACAAAAGATTAATTCCTACTAAAAGAATTAATTTTGTTTTGGAATATAGTCCAATAAATTAAAATCCACTACTTTTTTTGGATCTTTGCTTCACATGGAGTCCCTGTGTTTCCGGTCTCCCCTTCAACAGGACTTCTTTTTAGAACTCAATCTTTTTGATTGCTTCTTGTAACAACATTCCCTCTTATAAAAGAAGCAGCAGCCCTACCAGAATGAGAGCTATCTGAATCGCTCAAAGGTGTAAGTGATTCAATATCTGTAATTGATTTGTTGTAACATTAACATCTAGCTCTCTGAGAAAAAGCCCAAGTACATCTCATTTCATTTTCATTCACAGGCACAGCATCACATGGGAGAAAATCTTTTCTCGTTAATTGCATCTCCGCTCAGTCATAATGTAAATAACCTATTAATAAAAAGGTTAAAAAAAACACATGACTAGAATTAACTTTTCTATAGAGTAGAAAAAATGAAAGATTATTGATATTCTAGGCATATAAAAATTGTTGAGATGATGAAAAAGTGTAAGTTTGTATATCTGCAATTCTGTTGAAGTTGGCCTAGGGCTATGCTGTCTTGCCTGAAATCTGGTCCTGTATGTTACTAACTTGACAGTACATTCACCCATATTCCAATTTTCTTTTTCTTAATGGTTTGAACTTCCCATTTACCTGAATCACTTTTTCTGCCACGCATTGTGCTTCAATAGAGCTATATGGAAAAGCTTCAGTAAGAGGACTCCACCTGGAATATTCTCATCATCATCAGCTATTTATATATGGGTGAGAGCTATCTGCTTTGGGTAACAGTGTTGTTTAAAACAAACGCATGTTGCGCTCAGTATGCATGGCTCGGTGAATCAGGTCCTATATGTTTTATATGCCTAATATTGCTGCAAAGATAAAAAATATATGACTCTGTGCTTAGAAATTTTTTTCACAGTTGTTGGCTGTTGTCTATATATTTCATGTTATAATGTTTTTTTGTTATACTGTGCAATGCAGTCCACTGCATGCAAAAATAAACTACTTTAAAGAATTGAAAATGAATGGGTATTTTTTCTAAACACAAGATTCTAAGAGTTTTGCTGATCATATAACATTTCTTACTTGCATCAACCCATGCTAAAAATTAAAACAAGCAATTCTCTCCAAATTGACATTTTCTAGCTAATTTTACAAGCCATTTCAAGAAAGCGCTTCATTTCAGAGAGGCAGTGAACATTTACAAGATACACATACAATCTTTTAAGACAATGAAGTGAAACTAAACATTACCTTTGTCCATTGTAGTCTAAAATCTAAATATTTATGGAGCAACTTAGAAAAACAATAAATATGATTTATAATGTTCCAGTTTAAATTACCAGGGAAATTTTCTAGTTTAGTGACCATACCAAATTTTACAAATTTACTATATAAGGATATAAACAAGAAAAACACTTTAAAGTATTTTGCATCTAATTTATTTTTTTTTCCCCATAAACACATAAGGGCAGATTCAATTCCCTGCGTTGTTCTTTAGAACAATGTGGGCCGTAAAGCTTTATTTTGAAATTTTACTGGAATATGCATCTCTATATTTATTTTGATTATATTGTTTTTCACATTGTAACTCTGAAAATATACCCCTAAATTTATTCTCCAAATCTGACATTAGGGTTAGGAAATATTTGTACTTTATTACTCCTGCTGGTATATTTGATAACATGCAATAAGCAAAATGTTTTTGTTAGCGACATGTTTTAACACTTGAGGCAGTGTTGTTTATGTGGATAAAGTGCAGATTTAGCCATAGTGGCCTAATGACTACCAGTATATGAAATGGAGCTATTATTGGCAATGTTGCATAATGCCATTAACATGGGCATACTGTGTACAGGTATATCCTGATTTAGCTGTCTCATGATGGTGTAGGGAATGATTCGAATCTTGTTTAATTTTTACACTATTTTTACTAAAGTGCTCTATACAATTAGCAATTTTAATAGAAGATTTTAAATCGTCATTTATCAAACTGCAAAACTGCAGCCCAGCAGCACAAACGCCATTCTATGATGTCGTGCATGAAAGCCCTCTGTTCCCCCTTGGGGGGTGTAATATTTTGTTACTCCTTTTTGGAGGAGCTAGGCGGATCAGGGCATATCTTGCTGCTTAAGGTTTAGATGCACCTATATGTTTTTTAAGGTGATATATTAAAAGGAGCTCCTGGTTTGTAGACTTCACTTTTATGGCAGAATGGGTATGGGAATATTACGGAAATTCCGCTCTAGAGTGTTGTCTGTCTCTCCAGACAGAACTCTAGAGCACAATCTCTGGACAAGGGCAATCCAAGAAACCTTTTAATAAACTCTTATCACAAACAAAATGTGAGTGTTTTGGGTTTTATTTCTTTTCTGAATTAAATTTGATCAATGGTATTTCACTATTGTAGGATCCTTTTCTCATTCTATTTCTTGCATGTTCATGCTAACGGAGAGGAAGAGGAAAAAAACAAGGTTGAAATAGAGGACACTTCATTGAATTATTTTGGTCACAGACGATACAGGTCATTTGCTGTCACACTTGTGACTATCACACTTATCTAGGCTATTAGCGTTATTGACAGCAGGCACAAGATTAGCATCCACAATAGGACGCAAAGAAACATTAATGTTGGCATACATACTGGCAGATTTTGATTGTTGTGAAAATCTGGTTGAATTTATTATATGCACCTGCATAAGGTTGATATACATTTGTCCTTTGCTATCACATTGTTGAATCCGCTATGGCATTCTGATTCTAGTAACCTTTGTGGCTATTTCATTTACCACTTGTAAATCCCTCAGCTTTCCATAATCTTTTTCTGTTGCGTCTAACATTTGTTTTTTTTTCTGCATGATAATTTATGGGGAAGACAACCCTGTTAGGGTTGATGGGCAGCCTCCATTTTTTCCACTCCCAGTTTCCTAAGGAACACAATTCCGACCTGTGTATATATCATAATATTTGTTTGAGCATATTTCCAAAGCTACTTTAGTCTCAAAATACTACATTTGCTGTTAAAACGTAATGATAGTATATATATTGATTCAATATTTCTGAATTTTATCTGGAATAATAAAAAGTCTAGAACAGACCTTATTAAACATCAACAATCAAAAATTGCATGATAGGATAAATTTTCCCAACATGACCTTACATAGCCAAGCAGCTCAGCTGTGTATCTACAAGATTGGACTAAAAATACTGAAATATATACCAATATCTCATTTGATAGAAATATTATACCAGGAATCACTTTATTTGCTATCTTGCACCTATATGATCGAGAAATATTAGAACACATAAAGAGTAAGACACTCCTAATGTCTCTAAGACAACTTTGGCATCCGTTATGCCATAGATTACACCTGAATTCTCATGCCTCTTTACATTTATCTTTTCTAGGAAACCCAGATTTTCAAGGCTACATGGCTACCACTTCTCGAAGTAGTACTGTCAAACAGCTGATAGATAAAAATAGCAAAAACACTTTAACTTTTGCACAAGCAAAAGAGAAATATGGTGTAGTAACAATATTTAATTTAGCATTTTTACAATGCCAACACTATGTTGATTAAAAAAATGTTCTCAGCGAATCAATTAGATGCTATATTAGGTACACCAATGCCAAAATGTAGGGCAATTTCTAGTCAGTATAATTTTTACGGCAACATTTTGATTATGAAAAGTCAAAGATAGGTTTGTCACAATGGACTGTTTGATTCTGTCCCCAACAGTTGAGGATTTATTATTTTCATTGGCTAAGGCGATTAAAAATTCTTCTAGCAATGACATTACAATGAACAGAGAGGAATTACAGTTATAAGGATTAACCTATAACATAATTGTGGGGAATAAGGCCTAATCATAACTGCAGTGTAAATATGGTATATCAAATGAATCCATTGATGATATGAGCTACTAAGGTAAAATGTCAGAGGGTTTGGTGTGTGTTTACCTGGTGGCCCTGCCCATCTCTATGTTAAAAGATAACAGCACCACTTTCAGGAAAAGCTGAGCAGCTTCAAAGGGCCCTGGGGTGAACTACATCCTGACATAGGAGAGTTTTTTGACAGAGAGGGAGACTCTAAGAAGCCGTTCACAGCTTGTGGTCTTACACAAGGATGATGGCTTGCTGTATCTCATACAGACAATTATAATTCAGTCTCCAAAATGCAATTTAAAATCAATAAAAGTAGTGATCAACCACATATTCCTCAATAGCATGGTGAAGGGCAGCCCATATGTCAAATTTAAGCACTCTGTCACACAGAGAAGTTACGGAAATGAGTATAAGCTCAACTAATATGCTGGACCTAGACCTGTTTGGTATCAATAAATTGGTATATTTATAGCGGATCTATTAAAAGTAAACTTAAAATTGCTTGACACTCCACAGGAAAGTTAGGTCACATATTAGAATTGGGTAGTAGATCAGGCAACATAAAAATAGTGATTGTAAATAGTGTCACAGACCACAACCCTTGGAAGTGGGGTAAGATGCAAAGGTGTCTTTAAAAAACTGAGACCAGTTGCAAGAAATTGTCAGTCTTTTGGGATATCAATCATCGATAAGCTGTCTATCTTCAAGCCAGTTTCCCTTGGCGTAGAATATACCACTGTCTGTGAATACTTTTAATTGAATCCCTTTATTTTATATTGGTTTTACTTGTGTATGTATGTAAATTGCTTATTAATTGTTTTTACAACCTGTAAGCATTATACTTTTTGCATATTAAAAATTAATAAGTGATGTCCTTATTGCTCTAAACGAATTCAATGCCTGTTTAGAAGAGATGGAATGCTTGACTGGGTTAACTCTTTAGATAGCAGTGTGTGAAGTGCTAACTGTTTACTTACCAAAGCACAGAGTGTGCACAATTGGCTAATTAAGTCATATATTTGCTATGGGCCTTATATATAGTTGATGGCAGTTGGTGAAAAGTGTGGAAGCCTGTGTCTATGTTGGGAAAGCGACCAGCTAAATCTGTAGCCTGAAAGAGATTTGAGTGTGAGGTTTATGATAGAATCCTGTGTGTTCCCTAACAGTAAGCTTTCAAGTCACAAGTGCGCAGAGTGCGGTTTATGACTGGTAAACGTAGTTAGAAGAGATTTCCTGACAAAATAGAGGTGATATACTGTTTGACTGTGTGAATATATGATTAGATATTAAATCAAGGAGTGGTTAGAGGTGGCTATTCATGACAGATTGTGAGGATACCACCCTTAGCTAGGATGGCAGTTACCCTCTGTGGGATTCAACTCATTCGGATAGACTAGAGTATATCCAAAATAAGGCTTTATTACAACAGCACAACACCCCAAGACATTCACAAGATAAAATGGGTAAATGGTAACATGTATCCTCCAGCAGCTTCTTGCAGATAGCACTCCAAAATAATAATCTCAGCCTCTTTCAAAGTCTTATCCTCCCGCAATATTACCACTACCATTTAGCTAGACAGTTACCATGTGGCCCAGCCTGGGTTACTGGCTCACACAGACCCTGTCCTGATAGGGTTTCCTCCAGTGGCACTACAATGCCTGCGCAGAGTCCTTTTCGCTGATGTCTTGTATACCAGGATTCTCCAAGTTAGAATAGCTCTCTTTTCATTCCCCTCTACTTATATTCTTGGCTGTATACAAAGGGTCAAATGTCTCAATCTTTCCCCTTTCAACAGGGGTCTATCAGTGGATACTTTAACTGTTCAACATACTGGGTCTGAGTCATTAAGGCCCGCATACTGAGCCCAGCGCAAGTACGTGCAATGAAGTACGTACCTGGCGGTTGTGAACATTCAAAGTGAGCAAGAAGAGTATCGTTGCATACGCATCTCAATGACTTTGGGTGCAACTGTTCCTATTGTATGTGCTGACGCCCATCCACATCATGGAAAACCAAGATGTTCGTCCGCATGGCATTTTTCTGCTGTACCTGTGTCAGGGAACGCAATGCTATCGAATGCCATAGGAACATCGTCTGTGTATCTCTCAAATGTTGTTTTTTGCATTTTACTGACTTACCTTGTTTGTTATACAGTGGTGGTTGTAACGAACATTAAAATAAGTGTTCCTTGTTGTTATGCTACTTTGTTCACCTATACTAGCAATGGTCTCTGTGAATCCCAAATTGTCAGCGTGCCTATTGCTCTGCCACCCATGAATACGTGGTTGTTGTTTTTACAATTGGCAAACTTTGCCAATAAGACTGGCATTAATACGAAGTGTGCCCCTATTATACTGTACATGGCCTCATCCCCCATTGCCTTTTAACCCACTGCTTTACTTAACATAATCATAATAATATAATAATAATTTGTAAATCAAAACACATACACTAGATTTTCTAACAAAACTAACAATTTTAATTAACAAATACTAATCATAACAATAGTATTAATATTTTAAAAATCAATAAATCTTATTTAGTAAATGTTTTTTTGGTTCTTTTGCTTTTATTTTTTATATTTTTTTCTTCTTTTTTGAGTTCATTCAGTAGTCTTTGACTGTGTAGTCTTGTTCTCATTAACTTCTCATCAGCTGCAAAACAAGAAATGGCAAAATTTAGTAAATGCATTATAAATGTATTTTCCAAAATACATTCCTGTGCTGAAATGCTAGGTCAAAAGTTTTGTATAATGCTGAGCACAGTAGCAATAAGAAGTATATAGTATTATTTTGTGTGTTTGCCTAAATTTTTTTTTATTTTTCATTGCAAATGTTGGCAAGCAGAGTCTCACCCTCTAGGCAATCACATTTGCGGTAAAACGCAAACGACCGTTTTCAGCCAGCAAATTGACAAAGTTGTTGGTGACCGGGGAAAACTTCTCCTTCGCCAAGAGATCAGTGATGGTCTTCTCCCTTAGATTGTACGCTCCTCTGAGCAGGGCCATCTCTCCTCCTGTTTCCACCACTTCTAACTCTGCTCTCCAGCTACTTAGCCCTCCTCCTCAAAGGTCCTCCACCCCACATCCACTTTCGCTCCCTCCTCCCCCCTGGGGGTCTCCCTGTCTTCCGCGCCCCCCTTCTTGGGCCCCGTCGTTTTCGGATCCTCCCTCCCCCTTCCCCGCCCTCTCTAGCTGTGCATTGAGCGTACTGAGTTGCTGTGTTTACTGTACTGTGCTGTCTCCCATTGTATTGTGATTTTGTTTGTCTCTGTACGGCGCTGCGGATGCCTTGTAGCGCCTTATAAATAAATATTAATAATAATAATAGGCTATATTTTTCAAGACAACCAGCTGCACACAAGACTCTTGTATTGTGGAGGGGTGAGGGGGGGAGTGAGGAAGTGGAAGTGGGAGTAGTGGGGAGTGGGGGGAGTAGTTTCCCCATTGGGGGAACTTAGGATGGCCTCTACTGTGAATGGGCAGGGAAAACTGTTTCTCATGTCAACATCTATTTCGCTTAAAAAAGACTTAGACCATGGGGGCGTGGTCTGGACGCCATCTCGGGTAGACGCGCCGATCTGAGCTCTCCCTCTGTGCTCCAGATAATTTGCCTCCTGAGATCCCCATCGAGCGCCATCTGGTATCCTGATGCCCAGGGGAAGTCCCTAGCGCCACTGGAGGTGAGCGCTGCCGTGATTGGGGCCATCTTTCACCTGCACAGGGGTTCTGGAGGCTGCCTCGTCGTGTCTCCATGTGGAGGAGACCTCGGTAATTAACGCTCCCCATATTGCCCTCAGCGGGTCTCCCGTGGGACACACTACTCAGCGGGACCCCCCCTGGGCTGACACATACCGGTTTCAAAGCCAGAGTCACGCAGGTGGATCACAGACGGCCACTTCTGGTATTCGGGCCGCTACTTCCTGTCCGCGGCTACCAGACTTCATCCGCGGGGCTGGTTATGTAGGAAGAGGCAGTATCTTCCATACTGTATGCCAGGGCTCATAAGTTGTAGCGGGGCACCCCCTGGAATTAATCCCCCACAAGTGTCCTTCTCAGAGGAGCAGAGACCAGGAGGGAGATTTCTGGCATTTACATGAAATAGCATGATTACAAGAGACCTGGCAGACTGATGCCATCTAGTGGCAATCTGAGCAAACTGCAGGACAGCAGACACTGTATTTCAGATATATACACATCATAACATCACATTATATGGTCCCTGTCGCATCTATGATCCAGTGGATGTGTGGAAGCTGAGGGGTTCCTGGCTTTTCTTGCTATGCCGGCTCAAAAGCACCTCCTGTATTCCTGTACCTGACATGGCTGTCTAGACCTCAAATGGGGGGACAGGTCTAGTGACAACTCATCTATATGCTAAAGTACTGCTGAAGAAGATCAGTTTTTGTAACCTGCCAAAGGTATTGGCTGAAGGCCCAGATGGGCAAGGATAAGAAAGGCTCCACCAAGAAAGCTTCTAAACAACCTGCGGCGATACTTCAGCGCTCGAATTTACATGCCTTTCTGAAATCTCCAACCGGACTGAAAGCAAGCGACATGGCTTCATCCACTAACCATTCTCAATCATCTTCACCTGGCTCCCAGGTAGTTGTGTCCCAGGTTTCTGAGACCTCTCCCGTCAAAGACCAGTTGGAACTATCCCAGATTATGGGCATGCTCCGGACGCTGCCAACCAAACAAGAGGTTCCTTCCAAAAAGGACTTTGAGACGTTGGAGACCAGATTGAAGGAGGTGGTCCGTCATGAGGTGGCTACTCTTCATGAAGGTAAATCGACTGTTCTGGTGGAACCAGCAGGCCTTTCGGACTTCTGCTCATCACTGGGTATCCCAAAGGTCACACTCCCAGAATGGCAAGAGTCTTTTTCACGTCTGACGCTGATGGATGTCACTCAGGGAGCGGAAAGGTTCCGACAAGTGGGCAGGATGAAGAAGACTCCTCAAAACCGTCAAAATCAGCCAAATCAAGAGGGCACATGATCAACTAACAACGGTCTTAAGAGACTTGATAATGCAGGGAGACGACCCAAGAAGGCCTGCGTGCTTGCTGCTTTTCGTTTCTACACATTGGACACAGTAGAGATGCCTCGCAGATAAGCTATTTGTCCTTCATGTTCCCTTGTCTCTCCCTCCTGCTGCACTACTCCCCTCCTCTTCTCCCCCTACTTGCATTTGTTTCCACAGGTGGACAGTGTTTGACTGCTAGGAGAAAGGTCGTAAAGCCACTGAAAATAATTAACAGCTTCCTGCGGTCTGTGTAGTTAGCTCAGATGATTATTATGGGTCTCTCTGTGTCTTTCTATTGATTTATCTGAGGGGGGTTGGGTGGTAGGGAGGGGGTCGCTCCCTGAGGCCAGCCGCTAGTTAAAACATTTGTAAAGTTAAGTTGGTTACAGGCCTAGCCTATGTTTTGATCACCTGTATTAGTTTTGGATATGTTAGGTTACATATTATTTCCGTAATAATTTTAAATAGCAGTACAGAAGAAGCTTAGTACAAAGTTGTCACTGACATTGTATCCCCCCAGTACCCCCCGACCTGCAAGAGTTTTTCCGAGGCTTGAGGGATATTTGGTCCCTCATGGTTCCCCGGAGCGGTCTGATATTTCTGTCTAAAATACCTAAAAGTTATTTTCAAATGTTATTAGTACTTGCATATTTTCTTCCCTTGTCCCTCTTTCCCAACCCCCTCCTCCCCTTTTCCCACCTTATCCCACTTCCACATTTTTGGGCCACATGGACACGTATCTCACAGAACAGTAGTTCTACCACTCCCGACATATCAAAAATCTCACTATGGGAGGCACACAAATGTGTTATTAGGGGAAAGATGATTCAGTTAGGCACATTCATGAAAAAACAAAAGATAGCTTACCGAGACCTACTTTTGGAGAAAATCAAATTCCTTGAAATGAGGCACAAAGTCTCTAGAGAAGCAGAAACCCTGACTGAATTGGCAGAAGTGAGAAAGACTCTAAACCAGCTGATGCTGGGTAAGATGCAGCTGGACTATCGTAAATGCCGAAATAAGTTCTTCCAGTGGGGTGATAAACCCGGAAAGCTTTTGGCTCGAGCCCTGCAAGCTCAGAGAGCTCAGCTGTATATACCACACATCAAATCAGAAACCGGGAAACTGTGCGTTACCTCTTCGGACATAGCTAGGACGTTCCACGCCTATTACTCAAGTCTTTATAATCTTAATAAGAATATGTCGTTGGCGGAACGCTCTGCTAAGCAGGAGCGCATAGCGAATTACCTTGAGAGGGTTCAGTTTCCCAAACTAGATACAGACGCCATACAATTGCTGGACCTCACCCCTGAGGAGCTGGAGGAGGCAATCAAAACGACACCCTCAGGGAAAAGTCCTGGTCCAGACGGTTTCACAATATCTTATTACAAAACCTTTAAAGCCAAATTGATACCCCTCATGCTTCAGGCCTTCAATGCGATCTCTGCCCAAGCCCACTTTTCACACCATTCTTTGTAAGCTCATATTACAGTATTACCTAAAGAGGGGAAAGACCCAGTGCTTTGTCCAAGCTATAGGCCAATATCCTTGCTCAATGTGGACATTAAATTATATGCCAAGCTTATAACAAACAGAATGAAACCACTCCTGTCTAAAATTATTCATTCAGATCAGTTAGGATTTGTCCCAGGGCACGAAGCCAGTGACAATGCTACTAAAATAATTGATTTGATCCAGCATGCCACCATTATCAAATCTTCCACCGTTTTACTATCTACAGATGCGGAAAAAGCCTTCGATGGAGTGGATTGGGATTTCATACAGGGAACACTTAGTCATTTAGGTTTGGGGCCGGTGGGGCTTGCAAGAATCCAAACATTATACACACATCCAACGGCAAGAGTTAGAGTTAATGGGGACTTATCAGAACCCTTTAATATAGCTAACGGAACGAGGCAGGGCTGCCCCCTTTCTCCCATGATTTTCATCCTATGTATGGAGGCACTTGCGCGGTCCATCAGAGCAAACCCAGATATTTCAGGGGTTCGGATGGGAGAGAGGGTGTTTAAACTGTCCCTCTTTGCGGATGACCTTCTTGCCATTCTTACGAACCCGACTGTCTCAATTCCGAACCTGGTGTCGGAATTTCGTGTTTTTGGAGAACTATCTCATTTTAAAATTAATTATTCAAAGTCAGTGGCCCTTAATATTTCATCCCCACCCAACATAATTGAAGGTCTGAGGTCGGCTTTCCCCTTTGTCTGGCACCCCACGCATCTTAAGTATTTGGGGGTGATCATAGACAAAGACAATTCAAAGATCTACACGGATAACTTCCTACCTATTACTGCGACTATACGCTCCAATCTGAGGGATTGGCTTCAGAAGGACTTTTCCCTGATAGGTAGAGTTAATGTCGTTAAAATGAACTTACTCCCGAGGGTGTTATACCTACTACACATGCTACCAATTCATGTTCCCACCTCATGGTTCAATGAGCTACATAAGGCCATCAGACATTTTGTCTGGAGAGGTAGGAGACCTCGCTTCAGACATGACATACTATATAAACGCAAATGTGATGGTGGTCTACAGCTGCCACATTTTTCAACATATTATGAAGCTGTTATGCTGAATAGGGTCCTAGACTGGTCACGAGGAGGAGGGGACAGGCAGTGGGTCTGGATCGAAGATTATGTGTTAGAGACAGCGATCGATCTTGTTCCATGGCAGTCTTCTCTTCCCACTGTTAAGCATCCGACTATATCTCCCACCCTGGCCAGATGGTCAAAACTGTGCTCTACCCCAAACATCTCCACAAAGCACTCACCCTTGACGGCACTTTTTGACAATCCGGACTTTCCCCCCGGCCTATCGAGACAGTCATTTAAACATTGGATCGAGATGCATTCACATTGTCCTCGTTACTGACATACCGACCTGTGGGTTCAAAGCAACGGTCAAGTGTTGCTGTCAGGACCCGCAGTTTGGTGCGTGAGGAAGTAGCTGCTCACATGTTGTCAGAAAAGTGAGACAGTTTAATATCATGCATAGCTATTGGTTCTCAGTACACGTTGGTGCGTCTGCATGTCATGCGCGGAACCATTCGTAAGATGACTGACTCACCTATCAATTAAATGAACTTTCCTGCCAATGGGTGGACTTAGCGTGCTGGCGACTACGCAAGAGAACTCACCGGTATCCACTATAAAACATCACACTGCATTCGATAGTTGGCCCTGACAATTTATGCATGGCTGACAAGTTCTTGCTGTTAGGAATAGTATTTGACCTGTTGATTTTGAGGTAAGTAAAATGGCCCTAGGTGTGCAGGCTTACATACCATATAAGGAGAAGGAATAATTTGCCTGTCCTTTTTGTTCCTTAGCTTTCCATTGGCTATTGAAACGATTACCTTCCGTTTTGTAGTAAATGAAATGGCCTGAGATGTGCGCCTTTTTGTATACTAATGGGCTAAACTTTTTTTATTTGAATTTGTAGAGATGTCTAAGAGGCAAGTCAGCCTTCCGGATCATCCTCCGTTGCGACCACAAAAACGGCAGCCAGATTTCACTAATGCCAAAATCGACATTTTGGTGTAAATGGCTGTTGATAGGCTCCACTCCACTCCGCGTCAGCTCTCAGCTGTATCCAAATCTAGAATATGGGAAGAATTAACAAATGAGGTCAATGCCGTGGCTACAATAAGACGCAAGGTGCCTGAGGTCCAAAAAAGATAAATATGGAATCGTGAAACAATTAGCACTTTGCTCTTATATAAAATGTGTCAAGGTTTTGGGGATAATTTCATCCTTCTAATGTATCTAATTTGCACACAGGTGGCAAGATTTTAAGCGTCGCCTTAAGGACAAACTGACATATGTTATATTTATATATATGTATATATGTATATATACATATGTGTATATACATATGTATATATATATATATATAAATATATATATATATATATATATGGAACAACATACACAGAGCAATGATATCACACACAGTGGTTGGTGCATACATTAGAGCACCACCAGACCGATCTAGCCAACAGAATCTGGCCTTTAAAACACGAAATGCCAGCTCCACAACCAATCTAGTGGCTGTATGTGCGGAGTTGTATGCGACCTCCTGGTCCGTGCGTGGGTTTAAAAGAGGAGTAAGGAGCCAAGGACGAAAAGGGTGAGCATTATCTCCTTGAAGGGGTGACAAGAAGGACAAAGGGAAGGAATATGAGTGACAAAATTGTAGCTCCATCAAGAACACAAGCAACATGTTGGATGACAAATAGTGGCAGATGTACAAATTAGAAATAACGCATATATTAGTTCAGAGAAGATTACATAATATATTTATTTTGACCCAAGGGTAAATCTTTTGGAAAGCTGTTTATATGGAGAGCTGTCCAGGTAGTATTTTAAGTTAAACATCACAATTGAATGTAACTGGGAATTATATTGCAATGCTCCATTGTAATATGTCTACTTATCTATAAAACTTAAGACATAAATATTAACACTTTAAAGTACAACATATATGACGTCTATTTAGGTTAAAAAAAAAAACCTAGTACCTAATAGCCACGTGTCACCATTCGGCCTTGCACCCCCTTGCCTCTGTTGTAATCTTTGCCACATCTCTGATTGCCGAAAGGCAAAGGAGTCATGTGTACTCCCTGGCCACACAGCTACCAGGTCACGAATCTGGAGAGATGCGTCACATATAGCCTGGACGTTTATTGAGGGTAAATGCTTGCGATTCAAATAAATCGCAGCATTCCCACCTGAGGGGACCAAGGCTACATAAGTACCATCTACTGCCCCTATGACGTGCGGAAAACCGTCTATGGGGGCAAACTGCCATTTCATCTGCACAAGGGATTCCTCATCGAATGGCAGATGTATGAATTGCCTGAGCTGCAACAGGAACGCCCACAGAACAACCTTCAGCACACGACTGAAGGACTTCTGGGACATCCCTGCAGCGACTCCCAGAGTGGACCCTGTGGCGCAAAAGTGCAATACCGCCAACAGTTCGGTCAATGGCGATATTGTTGTCTGGATGTTGCGCAAAAGATCTTGTTGCTATTTTACAGTAATTTATTCTTAATATTGTTAACATTGTTTATTGGCTTTTTATTTTTCTAAGTATATGTTCTATGCCAGGTGAGGTAAAGAGAATCATTTCAAATTATGTCAGAGAATAATGTCTAGAATGACATTGAGTTTCGAGGATATTATGAGTGATTTGTGTATGCTTAAGGATGCGAGTGTTCAGAGTACTGAGAAATGCTGCTACTTCTGCAACTTGAATAAATTGTATTGCAGAATCTTATTTTGTATAATGTATAAAAATATAGAAGTAGTAATCAAAGTGCCATAAACAATGTGCTGTGCTATAATCTAATTTCAAACATCCTTTAAAACAAAACAGTGCAAATAGAGAGATAGAATAGAATAGAATAGAATAGACTAGAATAGAATAGAATGCGAGAGGTGGTGCTGTTAATACCCATGTCATTTAAAAACAAAAAATAGAATTACAATGGGACCATTTGAACATCCGATTTAGATATCGGTAGAAAAGGTGAAAAGAAAACAGTAAAAGTGTAATGATTAGTAGAGACTTGCTAGTCAATAACAGTTGGGTGTTAAATAATCCAAGGGAAGTATTAATGGAAGTTCGCTAAAACAGACAGAGCAGATAAGAATGAACTTTGTTCTTACTGTAATTTAAAGGCATTGACATAGTACAGACAGAACTTAGGCAAGCCCAGGGTAAGCAGCTAGACGGTGAGTATACAGGCCAGCAGAGGAGGGCTGGCAAATTTTAGCCCGGGGGGAAAGACTCGACTCACCATCCTATTTAAATGGGAAAAATGCAGATGCCCAGTGATGCAGCCCAAGGCAGAACACTATGGGATCAGCCCGGGGGGTAGATGTCCCCAGCCCAGCCTGCCCCTGGAGGCCAGGGTCAAAAATCCAGAGCAGGTTCACAGAAGTCACAAACAGACTTTCAATACAAGTACAAGTAGAACACACACAACAAGGGACTACATGCAAAACAGAAGAGGAAATACCTGATACCCAAACTACCACTAGAGAATACACTTCCCTGTCTCAGCATGCTCTTGGGCCTATAGAAGCTGCTTTTCACCTGAAGATGTGAGTTTGGGTACTTGGATGTTTTCTGGACTTGACTTCATGAGAAACTCAGAACTACAGCAGGGCACATGAGGGTAACAGAAAGAGGACTGGAAGGGCTTACAGGGTAACAGCAGGACAAGGAAGCAGGAGAGAAAGACAGAGAAAGAAAGATGGGGCTCATACATGGCTGCACAGGATAATAGCAGACTACAAAGTAGACTGACAACAATTGTAACAAGACTAGGCTTGAAATGTTCACTTTGCTATGTGCTTATTTACTATATTCGATAGACTAAGTAATGTACTTCTTGGAGCATACACATGTACATAACCTGTGCACTGCAAACTGCTTTGTGTTAGGAACCCCTCCAGCCGGAATCTACTCTGCCAATCAGGTGTTCACTGGAGCCCCTGATGGTGGGGACAGACTGGGCCGCAGACTGACAGAAGGTCGTGAAGTGCGTACCGACTGGGGAGAACCCAGGCAAGCGGAGTGAGGTCCACGCAGAGGTCAAGGGCCGGCAGCAGACAACAGTATCGGTAAACAAGCTGAGGTCAGGGGTCACAGGCGGATAGCAGAAACAGTAAACAGGCCAGAGATCAGGGTCACAGGAAATACAAGCGAAGTCCAATTCAAAGCCATGGGTCATACACGGGAAATCAGTAGCGGTATCAAAATACAGGAACAGGAACAAGCAGGTCAGCAGACTGGAGCACAGAAGCTATAACCAGCAATGAGGTAGCAGACCTCATTGCCTTAAATGTACAGGTGAGCCAATCAGAGCCTAGCTCTGCAACTACTCCCAGGAGCTGACTAATAAAATAATTACAGCCTAATAGCAAACAGGCTATAAGGTCCTTCTGCGCACGCGCCCGGCTGTCCCCTGTTGCCGGTACGCTGCGCTACACTGCTGGGTGTCCGGCCGTTGCCTCGGCAACGGTCGGGGGTTGAAGGGAAGTGACGTCCCGGTCGTCATGGTGACAGCCGGGAAGCTGGGGCAGACAGGAAGCGAGCCGCAGCGGCTGTGAGCACCGCCGCAGCTCGTGACAGTACCCCCCCTTGAGGAGGGGTCGAGGGACCCCCACATCCAGGTTTCCCAGGGAATTTTTTAAAAAATTCCTTCAAATGCTTTGAAGCGTGCAGTCGTCTTCGCGGGACCCAGGACCGCTCCTCTAATCCGCGATTCTTCCACTGCACTAGGAAGTGCACCAGACCCTGCACTTTTTTAGAGTCGAGAATCCTCTGGATAATGTATTTTGGTGGTTTATTCATATTTCTCACAGGCAAATTTGGAGGCTGGGATTGGTTCGGGTATAGCACCGGCTTAAATAGAGAACAGTGAAAAGTGTTGGGGATCCTCAGGGAACCAGGAATCTTTAATCTGAAAGCTACGGATTAATCTGCTTAATGATCATGAACGGACCAATAAATTTAGGCCCCAGCTTCTTACAAGGCTGTCTAAGCCTAATATTCCGTGTTGAAAGCCACACTTTCTGGCCCACTTTGAATGAGCAGGTGGTACGGTGGCGATCCGAAATTTTTTTAGAGAAAAATTGGGCTCGTTTTAAAGAGCACTGAACTTTCTTTCAGATACTTCTGAGATCTGTAGCTGTAGAACGCATCTCTGGAATACCAGCGGACCTGAGCGAATATAAAGAATTGGACCTGGGGTGGAAACCAAAATTACAGTAGAACGGAGAAGTATGAGTGGATGAGTGACAGGAATTGTTGTACGCAAATTCTGCCCAGGGTAACAGAGAGGACCAGTTGTCGTGGAATTCAGTGGTGTTGTCACGGGCACTAGGAGTCTTTACCCAGGGATCACCAGGTGATAGGCTTACCAGAGCAGTATAGGTGGTAATATGGTACTCTGGTAGCAGGGTGATCACGGAACAGGAAATAGCAGATGATGAGATGCTCAGGAAAGTCTATGACTAGCAGCACTGGCAATATGGAGGTAGTAATACACGAGGAACTGTATGGACAAAGGACACGTGAAGGTAGTCAGTGGTCTGCGGTAGCAAGTTGTACCACTGCTATAGTGAGGAGGAATGTCCAACAGAAACGAGGAGGTGATGAGAGTCAGCGGTCTGCGGATAGCAAGTTGTACCGCTGTCCGAGTGAAGGAATGGAATCCAAGTGGAGGTATCCGGGGAGTCAGTGGTCTGCGTTAGCAAGTTGTACCACTGCTATGTGAGAGGATACTGGAACAGGTGAAACTGTAAACAGGAGTCAGTGGTCTGCGGTAGCAAGTGGTACTACTGAATATATATGTGAGGAGGTGCACGGGGAGAGACTGCAACACAATATATACACGGGCACCTTGACTTTGATCCACAGTAATATGCACAATATAAATGTATAAATGACTGAACAACACTGCCAATATAGAAAGTCTCTTGAAGTAATCCGGCACGAGATAACACAGTCAATGATGGCAATAGACTCAGCGGATAGTACACTCCAGAGGAGAACCAACACAGTCCAGCAAGGTATGCAATACACAGCACAGTCAATGGGAAGTATGCATACCGTGGTTCAGGAGAAGGCAGTCAGACAGGAGTGCAGAGATACCTGAAGGGCAGGAGGCCAGCAGGATACCAGTCCCTGGATGGGTGAAGCAGGGGTCTAGCAGGTGCAGCGCACAGGTAGGTAGACCAGCAGGGAACACAGGAAGGCGTGGAGAGCGGATCAGCAGTAGATGGATGAGTAGCGCTGAGAAGTAACAGCAGCGGGTCTCTGCGGGAACACGGAGGTAACCAATAGCAACCAGCAGGTGCAGTAACGATGGGACACCGGAGCAGAGTTGAACTGGAACAGATGATCACGGAGAGTAGCGGGTAGCAATAGTGGCAGCAGACTCAAGGAAACACGGGAGAGTAGACAAGAACTGAAGACTGAAGCGCACAGAGGCAGCGGATAGGAATCAGCCAAACAGTCACGATGAAACACAGACGGGTTGCAGGTTGAAGACTGTAGTGCACGGAGGCAGCGGATAGGAATCAGCTAACAGTCACGATGATGAAACACAGACGAGTTGCAGGTTGAAGACTGTAGTGCACAGAGGCAGCGGATAGGAATCAGCTAACAGTCACAATCATGAACAGGTGAGTGGATGTGGATGAAAGACTGTAGTGCACGGAGGCAGCGGATAGGCATCAGCTAACAGTCCCAATAATACATGGTAGAGTTGAAGTGGTTAGAAGACTGTAGTGCACGGAGGCAGCGGATAGGAATCAGCTCACAGTCACGATGATACCGTAGATGGTAGAAGTGGTATGGGAACCACAGTAGTAGAAGTGGTTTGGAAACCACAGAGGTAGAAGTGGTTTGGAAACCACAGGAATCAGCAGGGCTGAATAAACAAGGAAACACAGGAACACCTTCAGAGACTCATGGGGAATGAGACTCCAAGATCAGGCAATGTGGTGATGACCACAGGTGCTTAATATAGGGAGGTTGCCTGATCTGCCAATTAAGTTAAAGGAACATACACTGGAGGTATAGAAAGGGCTGCGCATGCGCAGTCCCTCAGGATGGAGGACGGCCACGGTTCCTAAATGTCCGGGAAGAAGCACTCACAGTCCGGTGAGTGACAGTACCCCCCCTTTTAAAGGTGGGCACAGAACGCCTGGAACCGGGCTTGTCCGGATTTTTGGAATAAAACTTCTTCAGAAGGGCAGGAGCATTAAGATCTTCAGCTTTGATCCATGAACGCTCCTCAGGACCAAAGCCCTTCCAATGAACGAGGAAACGGAGGACTCCTCGCGAAATTTTTGCATCCAATACCTCAGTAATCTCGAAATCCTCCTCCTGATGAACTTGAACTGGCTGCGGTGCTGAGGAAGGAGTCGAGAAACGGTTGATGATGAGAGGTTTGAGCAAGGACACATGGAAGGCATTGGAGATCCGAAGATTCTTAGGAAGAAGAAGTTTAACACATACTGGATTGATAACTTGAATGATCCTATATGGACCAATAAAACGAGGGGCGAATTTCATAGATGGAACCTTCAAACGAATATTTTTGGTAGATAACCAGACACGATCTCCAATTTTTAGTGGTGGAATAGCCCGCCTCTTCTTATCTGCGAAAGACTTATATTTGTTAGATGTCTTCTTTAAACAGGTTTTGACCTGAGACCAGATATTTTTGAAGGTCTGACAAGCAGTCTCCACAGCAGGAACTTGGGTGGGCGGGAGGGCAGGAAATTCCGGAAAAGACGGATGGTGACCGTAGACCACAAAGAATGGAGTTTTGGATGATGACTCATGGTACATGTTGTTATGGGCGAATTCAGCCCAAGGGAGCAATTCTACCCAGTTGTCTTGGTTGGCTGAAGAGAACATCCTAATAAAAGTCTCAAGATCTTGATTGACTCGTTCCGTTTGTCCGTTAGATTGCGGATGGTAAGACGATGAGAGTGCTAATCGTATGCCCAAGGTTTTACAAAGGGCCCGCCAGAATCTGGAAACGAATTGTACTCCTCTATCTGACACAATCTCAGACGGACATCCATGGATGCGGAAGATTTCTTTAATGAAATGTTCAGCCAGAGTAGACGAGGAAGGTAAACCGGACAGAGGGACGAAATGAGCCATCTTCGAAAATCTGTCTACCACTACCCAAATAGTATTGTGATTCTTACTTGGTGGCAAATCAGTAACGAAATCCATACTAATATGGGTCCAAGGCTTGGACGGAATGGGTAGTGGTCGCAGCAACCCTGCTGGAGTTCTGCGGGAGGATTTGAACTGAGAACATAAATCACAGGAAGCAATAAACTCTTTGACGTCTCTCCTCATTGAAGGCCACCAGTAACTACGAGAGAGAATCTCAAAGGTCTTATGTTCACCGGCGTGTCCAGAAAAACGAGAGGCATGGAACCACGAAAGGATTTTCCTCCTCAGAGTAGGAGGCACGAGGGTCTTCCCAAATGGTAGCATTTTGGTGGATGAAGCAGCCAGAGAAATACATTTGGGGTCTAGAATAGCATGGTTGGGAACCTCTTCTACATCAGAGGACGTCACAAAAGCTCGAGATAGAGCGTCAGCTTTCTTGTTCTTAGCAGCTGGTTTGAAGGTTATAATTAATTCAAAACGGGAAAAGAAAAGAGACCATCTTGCTTGACGAGGGTTCAAGCATTGAGCAGATTGCAAATATGACAAGTTCTTATGATCCGTGAAGATCGTCACCGGATGGCGAGCTCCTTCCAACAAGTATCTCCATTCCTCTAATGCAGCTTTGATGGCCAGCAACTCCTTGTCCCCGATAGTATAGTTTTTCTCTGCGGGCAGAAGACCCCGAGAGTAGAAGGCACAAGGATGTAATTTTTGTTGCTCCGAGCGTTGGGAGAGAATAGCTCCTAAGCCCACATTAGAGGCATCTACTTCTAGGAAGAAGGGGAGTGTCACATCAGGTTGTCGCAGAATGGGAGCAGACGAGAAGGACTCTTTGAGGATTTGAAAGGCTTGGAGAGCCTCAGATGACCATTGCTTAGTATTAGCCCCTTTCCGAGTTAAGGCCACAATGGGAGATGCAATGGATGAGAAGTCTTGAATGAAGCGTCTATAGTAATTGGCAAAACCTAAAAAACGCTGGATGGCACGAAGAGTAGTTGGCTGAGGCCAATGTAGTACAGCATTTACTTTGTCTGGATCCATCTTCAGGCCAACTCCGGAAACTATATACCCCAAGAATGGAATCTGGGGTAACTCGAATGAACATTTTTCCAATTTACAGAACAATGAGTTTTTCCGTAGTCTGGAGAGGACCTCTGCCACATGTTGGTGATGAGAAGGCAGGTCCTGTGAGAAGATCAATATGTCGTCCAGGTAGACAACGACACATACATATAATAAGTCCCGAAAGATCTCATTGATGAAACCCTGGAAAACCGCGGGGGCATTACACAGCCCGAAGGGCATTACTAAATATTCGTAATGCCCATCTCTGGTGTTAAACGCGGTCTTCCATTCGTCACCGGAACGGATTCTAATTAAATTGTAGGCACCACGAAGATCCAACTTAGTAAATATCCGAGCTCCCTTGATGCGATCAAATAGCTCAGTGATCAGCGGAATGGGATACCGATTCTTGATAGTAATGGCGTTGAGTCCACGAAAATCTATACAAGGGCGTAATGATCCATCCTTCTTTTTGACGAAGAAGAACCCAGCTCCAGCGGGAGAGGTGGAAGGTCGAATGAACCCACGCTGGAGATTCTCCTGTATGTACTCAGATGTGGCTTGAGTTTCAGGTAACGAGAGAGGATAGACCCGACCCCTGGGAGGAGTCTTGCCAGGTAGAAGGTCGATCGGACAATCCCAAGAACGATGAGGAGGAAGACGTTCAGACTGAGCTTTATCAAACACATCGGCAAATGAAGCATACTGAGGAGGGAGTCCCGGGGAGGAAGATGAGATGGAAGATTGCTGTACTTTAAGAGGAATAACTTGAGAGAGACAACGATGGTGACATTCAGGCCCCCAAGACGTAACTTGAGGGGTGCGCCAGTCAATCTGGGGAGAGTGACATTGAAGCCATGGAAGGCCTAAGACAATCGGACTTGTCGTAACAGGAAGAATTAAAAACGAAATTTCTTCATGGTGTAGTACACCAATCTGAAGGGTTACTGGAGACGTACTCTGGGTGATGAGACCATTGATGAGACGTGATCCATCTATAGCCGTCACAGTAATGGGTGTTTTTAAAGTGATCACTGGTAGGGACCATTGATTCACTAGTGATTTAGAAATGAAATTTCCTGCTGCTCCGGAATCAATCAATGCCTGTGACTCAAAGGATTTAGTAGCAAAGGAAATCGTAACATCGAAAGCGCAGACTTTAGATTTCATAGACAATGGAGAGGACTCCAGGGACCCTAACTTCACCTCTCCAGAACTAGTTAGGGCCTGGCATTTCCCGATTTCTTAGGGCAAGAACTGAGCATATGTGTGGAATCAGCACAATAGATACAGAGTCTATTCTTTACTCTTCGTTTCCTCTCTTCTAAAGATAATTTGGAACGTCCTATCTCCATGGGAATCACAGAAGGTGAAACTGGACGAAATTGAGGGTTTAAACGAAGAGGTGCTTTAGCAGAAGTTGTTTTCTCAGATTCTCTTTCACGAAATCTCATGTCTACACGATGGCAAAGAGAGATCAAATCTTCTAGTGACGAAGGAAGCTCTTGGGTAGTCACTGCATCTTTAATTTTATCGGAGAGCCCCTGCCAGAAGGCGGCAACTAATGCTTCAGTGTTCCACTGAAGTTCAGAGGCTAAGATCCTAAATTGAATGACATACTGTCCTACTGTATGGGAGCCTTGTCGCAAACGAAGAATGCTGGAAGCAGCGGAGATCACACGACCTGGTTCATCGAACACACTTCGGAACGTGGAAATGAATTTGGCACTATCTTGTAGAATTGGATCGTTTCTTTCCCACAGAGGGGAGGCCCAAGCCAGGGCTTGTCCAGAAAACAATGAGATAAGATAGGCCACTCTGGAACGATGGGTAGAAAAATTTTGAGGTTGGAGTTCAAAATGGACTGAACATTGGTTAAGGAAACCTCTACAAGTTTTGGGGTCCCCGTCATATTTTGACGGAGTAGGCAGGTGAAGCGTAGGAGCTGTAGACACCTGGGATGGCACTGGGGAAACGGAGGAAAGCACAGGAGCTTCAATACTAGCTGTAACAGTCTGTCCAGATGTTCCTTGGGAGGTTAACGATTGGTAACATTGAAGTAACAGCTGTTGGCGAGCATCCTGTTGCTCCACACGACTGACCAGATGCTGCAGCATCTCTTTAGCAGTAGGTTCCGTATCTGGGTCTGTCATGGCCTGATCTTACTGTCACGGGCACTAGGAGTCTTTACCCAGGGATCACCAGGTGATAGGCTTACCAGAGCAGTATAGGTGGTAATATGGTACTCTGGTAGCAGGGTGATCACGGAACAGGAAATAGCAGATGATGAGATGCTCAGGAAAGTCTATGACTAGCAGCACTGGCAATATGGAGGTAGTAATACACGAGGAACTGTATGGACAAAGGACACGTGAAGGTAGTCAGTGGTCTGCGGTAGCAAGTTGTACCACTGCTATAGTGAGGAGGAATGTCCAACAGAAACGAGGAGGTGATGAGAGTCAGCGGTCTGCGGATAGCAAGTTGTACCGCTGTCCGAGTGAAGGAATGGAATCCAAGTGGAGGTATCCGGGGAGTCAGTGGTCTGCGTTAGCAAGTTGTACCACTGCTATGTGAGAGGATACTGGAACAGGTGAAACTGTAAACAGGAGTCAGTGGTCTGCGGTAGCAAGTGGTACTACTGAATATATATGTGAGGAGGTGCACGGGGAGAGACTGCAACACAATATATACACGGGCACCTTGACTTTGATCCACAGTAATATGCACAATATAAATGTATAAATGACTGAACAACACTGCCAATATAGAAAGTCTCTTGAAGTAATCCGGCACGAGATAACACAGTCAATGATGGCAATAGACTCAGCGGATAGTACACTCCAGAGGAGAACCAACACAGTCCAGCAAGGTATGCAATACACAGCACAGTCAATGGGAAGTATGCATACCGTGGTTCAGGAGAAGGCAGTCAGACAGGAGTGCAGAGATACCTGAAGGGCAGGAGGCCAGCAGGATACCAGTCCCTGGATGGGTGAAGCAGGGGTCTAGCAGGTGCAGCGCACAGGTAGGTAGACCAGCAGGGAACACAGGAAGGCGTGGAGAGCGGATCAGCAGTAGATGGATGAGTAGCGCTGAGAAGTAACAGCAGCGGGTCTCTGCGGGAACACGGAGGTAACCAATAGCAACCAGCAGGTGCAGTAACGATGGGACACCGGAGCAGAGTTGAACTGGAACAGATGATCACGGAGAGTAGCGGGTAGCAATAGTGGCAGCAGACTCAAGGAAACACGGGAGAGTAGACAAGAACTGAAGACTGAAGCGCACAGAGGCAGCGGATAGGAATCAGCCAAACAGTCACGATGAAACACAGACGGGTTGCAGGTTGAAGACTGTAGTGCACGGAGGCAGCGGATAGGAATCAGCTAACAGTCACGATGATGAAACACAGACGAGTTGCAGGTTGAAGACTGTAGTGCACAGAGGCAGCGGATAGGAATCAGCTAACAGTCACAATCATGAACAGGTGAGTGGATGTGGATGAAAGACTGTAGTGCACGGAGGCAGCGGATAGGCATCAGCTAACAGTCCCAATAATACATGGTAGAGTTGAAGTGGTTAGAAGACTGTAGTGCACGGAGGCAGCGGATAGGAATCAGCTCACAGTCACGATGATACCGTAGATGGTAGAAGTGGTATGGGAACCACAGTAGTAGAAGTGGTTTGGAAACCACAGAGGTAGAAGTGGTTTGGAAACCACAGGAATCAGCAGGGCTGAATAAACAAGGAAACACAGGAACACCTTCAGAGACTCATGGGGAATGAGACTCCAAGATCAGGCAATGTGGTGATGACCACAGGTGCTTAATATAGGGAGGTTGCCTGATCTGCCAATTAAGTTAAAGGAACATACACTGGAGGTATAGAAAGGGCTGCGCATGCGCAGTCCCTCAGGATGGAGGACGGCCACGGTTCCTAAATGTCCGGGAAGAAGCACTCACAGTCCGGTGAGTGACAGGTGTATAATCGTAGAAACTGCTCCATGGACTGGTTAACCCTCTCAGTTTGGCCATTAGATTGAGGGTGGTACGCATATGAGAGACTGATTTTGATTCCAAGGAGGGTACAGAACGACTTCCAGAACTGCGCAACAAACTGAGAACCACGATCTGAGACAATATCAACAGGAAGACCATGGAGTCGAAATATATGTTGGACAAAGAGAACAGCCAGATTTCTAGCGCTGGGAAGTCTGGTTAGCGGTATGAAATGGGACATTTTACTAAAACGATCTACAACCACCCATATGGTATTATGTCCTGCAGAGGGTGGGAGATCAATGATGAAGTCCATTGATAAGTTTGTCCAAGGTTTTGAGAGAATGTTCAACGGAACAAGCTGGCCTGAAGGAGAGTTCCTGGGGACCTTACTCCTTGCACAAGTCTCACAGGAGAGGACAAAGTCTCTGACATCCGCAGATAATGAGGGTCACCACACGGCACGAGAAAGAATTTCCAATGTTTTATGGATTCCAGGATGCCCGGCTGTCTTGTTGTCATGTGCCTCGGAAAGGACCGCTTTTCTCAAGTGGACTGGAACAAACAGACGATTTCCTGGAGTATTAGCAGGAGCTATCTTCTGGAATCTATGGAGCGTCATACTTAAATCTTGAGTCAGTCCGGCATGGATTACAGAGGGAGGAATGATAGGTATAGGATCAGAAACAGGAACGTGATGCGACATAAAGCTCCTAGACAGAGCATCTGCCCGGACATTTTTAGAACCAGGTCTGTACGTAATTACGAAATTGAAGCGGGTAAAGAAGAGTGCCCAGCAGGCCTGTCTGGGATTCAACTGTTTTGCCGATTGGATGTACTGTAGATTCTTGTGGTCCGTAATCACGGAGACAACATGTACTACTCCTTCCAGCCAGTGACGCCACTCCTCAAAGGCCCACTTAATAGCTAATAGCTCTCGGTTGCCCACGTCGTAATTCGCTTCAGCAGTAGAGAACTTACGAGAGAAGTATGCACATGGGTGCAAACGGTGAGTGTGAGGATCCTTCTGAGAAAGGATAGCGCCAGCCCCGGCATCGGAGGCATCCACTTCTAACACAAAAGGAACATCTGGATCGGGATGTCTAAGGACTTGAGCAGATACAAACACTCTTTTTAGGGCTTCAAATGCAGCTACCACCTGAGGAGGCCAATTAGTGGGTTCCATCCCTTTCCGGGTAAGGGCCACAATAGGAGCCACTATATCAGAAAAACTGCGGATGAACCTTCTATAATAATTTGCAAAGCCCAAGAACCTCTGCACGGCCTTGAGGTTGTTGGGTTGTACCCAGTCGAGAATGGCTTGGACTTTAGTTGGGTCCATGGAGAAGCCAGCCGGAGGGATGATGTATCCCAGAAATGACAACTTCTGTACCTCAAATTTGCATTTCTCCAACTTGGCGAAAAGATGGTGGTCTCTAAGTTTTTGGAGAACCTGCTTAACATGACTCCGATGCAAGGACAGCGACTGAGAGTATATCAGGATGTCATCCAAATAGACAACCACGAAGTGGTCAAGAAATTCACGGAGAACTTCATTAATCAGGTCTTGAAATACAGCAGGTGCATTACTGAGGCCAAACAGCATGACCAGATACTCATAGTGGCCGGAGTGTGTATTGAATGCCGTCTTCCACTTATCTCCCTCTCGGATGCGGATGAGGTTGTATGTTCCACGGAGATCGATTTTGGTGAAGACGGTGGCACCTCTTAACTGATCGAATAGCACTGAGATGAGAGGGAGAGGATAGGTGTTCTTGACTGTAATTAAATTAAGGCCCCGGTAGTCAATGCAGGGCCGTAGTCCACCAACTTTCTTTGACACAAAGAAGCATCCGGCACCTACAGGAGATTTGGATGGCCTGACAAATCCCTTTTCAAGATTTTCCTCAATATAAGCTTGCATGGCCTTGGTCTCGGGACCAGAGAGAGAATACAAGCGCCCCTTAGGTAACTTAGAACCAGGAATCAGCTCAATAGCACAGTCGAAGTCTCGATGAGGTGGTAAAGTGTCATCAGCATTTTTGGAGAACACATCCCAGTACTCATGATATTGTGAGGGAAGTTGCTCTGGAATAGACTGGATAACACGCAGAGGCAGAGTCAAGCAGGACTGTGTACAAAACGAGCTCCACTGGACAATTTCACCTTTTGCCCAATCCACGACAGGATTATGACGGGAAAGCCACGGATGGCCCAGGATCAGCGGGACTGACGGACAGTCGATAAGGAAGAGGGTTATTGCCTCGGAATGGAGAGCTCCTATGTTTAGTTGTAGTGGTGGGGTCTCCCAGGTAATCTTGCCGCCTGGCAATGGACTACCGTCTAAGCCACATACCGTAATTGCCGATTGGAGTTTAATTCATGGAATCCCAGCATAGTGGGCAAACTCGATGTCAAGGAAGTTGCCTGCAGCTCCACTATCAATGAAGGCCGATAGGTTCACCGAGCCGGCACTAGACGTGAGTTGTGCAGGGATTAACACAGCATTTTTTGAGGAAACAATTTGCAGACCTAGGTGAACCTTCCTCTCATTCCCTAGGCATGTCCTTTTCCCGGCTTATTAGGGCAGGAACGGGAGAAGTGGCCCTTAGTGCCACAATAAAGACATAAGCCTTGTGATCGCCTCCTGTCTCTCTCTTCAGGGGAGAGACAATATGCTCCAATTTGCATAGGCTCCTCGTCATCCGTGACAACAGGAATCAAGGCAGATGGAGAAGATGCCTCCTTCTCAGATTTGCGTTCCTTAATCCTTCTATCAATTTTGATGGCGAGGTGCATCAGATCCTCCAATGAGGTAGGAGTCGGGTATTGCACCAAAGAGTCTTTAATCTGTTCCGACAGACCTAGGCGGAACTGACTTTGTAAGGCAGGGTCATTCCCTCCACTATCAGGTGACCATCTACGAAATTCAGCGCAGTATTCCTCTGCCGAGAGCCGGCCTTGTTTCAAGGCCCGTAGATGAGATTCAGCGGAGGCCATACGGTCCCGGGTCATCATACAGTAGACCTAATGCCCGCGAAGAAAGCGTCTACTGACTGCATGGCAGGACTGGTCTGCGGCAAGGAAAACGCCAAGGACTGGGGGTCACCCTGTAGAAGGGAAATGATAATCTCGACTCTTTGCTGCTCTGAACCGGAGGAGCGGGGTCTCAACCGAAAATAGAGCTTGCAGCTCTCCCTGAAATTCCGGAACAGGGATCTATTTCCGGAGAACCAGTCCGGTAAATTCATTTTGGGTTCACAGATGGGATCTGGAGTGGGTGGCGAGGTCTTTGCAATTTCCTCCTGGATAGACATACGCTCAGCCAATCCCTGCATCATCTGGTACAAGGACTCAACATGGCCTGCTAAGGTTTGCGCCGTAGAAGGTGAGGATCCGCTTCCATCCATCACAACCTCGTCTCAGTGGGTGGGCCGGTTATAATGTTAGGAACCCCTCCAGCCGGCACAACACAACCCGGAATCTACTCTGCCAATCAGGTGTTCACTGGAGCCCCTGATGGTGGGGACAGACTGGGCCGCAGACTGACAGAAGGTCGTGAAGTGCGTACCGACTGGGGAGAACCCAGGCAAGCGGAGTGAGGTCCACGCAGAGGTCAAGGGCCGGCAGCAGACAACAGTATCGGTAAACAAGCTGAGGTCAGGGGTCACAGGCGGATAGCAGAAACGGTAAACAGGCCAGAGATCAGGGTCACAGGAAACACAAGCGAAGTCCAATTCAAAGCCAAGGGTCATACACGGGAAATCAGTAGCGGTATCAGAATACAGGAACAGGAACAAGCAGGTCAGCAGACTGGAGCACAGAAGCTATAACCTGCAATGAGGTTGCAGACCTTATTGCCTTAAATGTACAGGTGAGCCAATCAGAGCCTAGCTCTGGAACTACTCCCAGGAGCTTACTAATAAAATAATTACAGCCTAATAGCCAACAGGCTATTAGGTCCTTCTGCACACGCGCCCGGCTGTCCCCTGTTGCCGGGACGCTGCGCTACACTGCTGGGGGTCCGGCCGTTGCCTCGGCAACGGTCGGGGGTTGATGGGAAGTGAAGTCCCGGTCGTCATGGTGGCGGCCGGGACGCTGGGGCAGACAGGAAGCGAGCCGCGGCGGCTGTGAGTACCGCCGCGGCTTGTGACACTTTGTAACTGAATGGATATGTTTGGAAGCTAAATTTAAAACTTCCTGTACATGCAGCTGTACAACTGTTGAGCATGACCACTGAACAACCAGATCATTAAGCAAAGTAGTCACACACGGGGTTCAGATTTTCACTGATTAAATTATTGAGACGCTGTGCTGAACAACCAGATCACAGAGCAAAGAGTAGATGTCTGCTTCCATTTGCATTTGTAAGTTAAAAAATGTCTCCACACTTGTAGCAATGGATTTCCACCAAACCAGATTTGCAACCAATACACAAATAACACACAATGGAAAACTGAACCAAACTGACAAATCAAAATCTTACCGTTTATGTGCAGTGTTACTTCGCAGTGCTCATGTGTTTGATTTCTTTGACATCACAATAGCCATAGAATTTCTAGCTTCTTGATTAGACACATCATTCATTTGAGATTTTTTGGTTCCAACATTCAATTGACACTTAACAATAATTTGAAGCTGCATACTGAGATTTGGAAGTCACTTGAGACTGCATATCTAGACCCTAGAACCTAGGTCAGCTTGGGCTATATAATTTATTTGGAATTGTCTACCAAAACATTTCAATTACTTACAAGAAACATTTTATATTGTTGCAAAATGACTCTTTAATTGCTATTAATATTCCATCTGGCATTGTCTTGGTGATTAAACATATAACATCTAATGGACTATACTGACAACAATTATCTCCTGTGCTTTGCCCTTGCATGTTTAAGTAATATGGGTGATCAATAAAAGTATTTCAAACACTCACTTGAATTTCCTGTGCCTAACACAATGATCTGCCATAGAGCAATTCAAAATAATATAGTCTATTAAATGAACAATTAAGTTATGTGATTTCCAGAGAAGCAGCCAGTCTACAGATGATGTCACAGTAACCTATAATTGGGGTCAACAACTGTTGGAGAACAGACTTCAAGTCTTGCTAAATGTCAGCCAGTCGTTTATAGAAAGCTAAAAAAAAATGCTGCTTTTTGCAAGATCTTAAAAAACAATAATCACATTTATTTCCAGAAGCTTGATTTTATTAATTTACTCAACATAATGTGCATCATTTGTCAATACTCTGGGGATCTGTAAGAAGATAAAGGTGGAGATTGCCTTTTCCTTTCACAAATAATGCAATTTCCTACAGGATATATACGACTATATCACAGGAAAAGTTGAAATTATTTTGAACTCTGTTGATATTTTGATACTGTCTTCATGCTTTGTTCAATTGTTCCATTTTAGTAATTAATACTGTATTTTGGTCTAGGTTGCAGTTAGCCAAATTTCTAGATTTAATAATTTTATCCACAGATATATGTATATATATATATATATATATATATATATATATATATATATTTGTAGTGTTATATATACATTTATATATGTTTATGTATAGATAGATAACTACTGACTATTGCCTGAACTATTTATGATACTGATTTAACTATTAATCCAGCGGTTCCCAAAGTATGCGCCGCGGCTCCCAGGGGTGCCGCGGCGCTTTCACAGGGGTGCCGTGAGCAGGATAAAGCAAAACAAAAAAAATTACCAATCTGGCGGCACCCGGGACCCAGCATCCGACTCCCTCCTTGCTTCTCACTGAATGTTGGGCGTGTCGTCATCATGTCCGACATATTCAGTGAGGAGCAGCAGGAGAGGATAGGATGCTGGGTCCCGGGCACCGCAGGATTGGTAAGAAGACAGAAGAGAAAACAGAAGAAATAGAAGAAAGAAGGCCAAGTATGGTAAGTAAAGAAACAGAGGGGAAATGGAGATAGGAAACAGCAATAGAGAGGCAAAAGAATGAAGGAGGGGGCAGAGTGAGGATGAGAGGCACAGAGTCAGGATAAAGAGGCACAGAGTGCGAGGATGAATGGGCACAGAGTGTGTGGATGAAGGGGCACAGAATGTGTGGATGAAGGGGCACAGAGTGTGTGGATGAAGGGGCACAGAATGTGTGGATGAAGGGGCACAGAGTGTGTGGATGAATGGGCACAGAGTGTGAGGATGAAAGGGCACAGAGTAAGAATAAGAAGATAGTGTGTGCAATTAAGGCACAAACACATGATCTTTTTCAACTTGCATACAAAAAAAGAGCACAATTCATGAAATAATTAGGTCCTGGTTCATCAAGAAATGTAAATGTCATTTTTGTGCCTGTAATTCAAAAATTTAATCTGCGCATGCCCAGAACTGGACCATACGCAACCAAGTGCAGCAACGGTCAATTCATCTTCGTAAGCAAAGAACACTTACTACAGTTTACGATTTCTTGGAGGGAACGGTGCAGGCAAGGGGGGTTCACCAGTAGTCAATATACAGTAAGCGTGTGTCAAACTCAAGAGCAAGCATCCATGTCTGATTCAACCTTTGGGCATCGCAAAGGTACATGTTTTTTCCTTGCTCCAACTAGAGGGCTAATCTAAGTCCTGATTACTAGTGATGACAGTCACATATGCATGCTATAATGTGTTTGCAATCAGGAACAACTGTAAAAATGGATTTTATGTTCAGCAAACATTAACAACATCCTAATAAATGTATTTTTTTGAAAAAAAATAATTTTCAAACTGTTTTATCATCAATGAATATATTAACAGCTGATATTAATTGAATAGAGTTTTTTCTGTGCATTATTTTGCGAATTTAAAACAAACGCAGGTTGTGTTCAGTATGCGTTCCTCGATGAATCAGGCCCCTACTGTTTTACTTTAACTTTTCAGCAATATGAAAATGGAATCTAATTACTTTGTTTTATATAGAGGCACATTTTACTCATTCATAGCATTTTCTTTACTACAGGTTTAAGCTAGATGTGTTAGGGGCCTATAGAAGAAAGGGAAAAATCTTTAACAGAAATTGGGATTTAGGACTTCCCCCTATTCACCAATTTCCCTGGCCAGTGTTATCTATTGCCAGGTATCGTCAGTGATAACTGTCACTGGGGCTCTTGCGAAGGCTTCCCTATGCTTTAGCCTATTTATCATGAGATAGCTAGAGATCAGTACTTGAAAATGTTTTATTTATTATTTAAATAAAGCATTTTTTCCACAGGTAAACATATTACCAATGCGCATGTGTGAACAGACAATACTAGGTCGCACATGCGTAAAGGCACCCTGTACTGGCTAGAGAAGGAGATAAAAGTAGTCTTGATGGAGGGGTGTCATCACAGATATGGAGAAAGGATTATCAGGATAGGCAAAGATGGCACGAAGGAGGGGTCGTAACTCAGTAGATGGGTAAGCAATAAGGGAAAGGACATCTGGGTGTGTGTTGGATAGCAGAGGGGGGAAGATGTACAGCCAAGAGCCCCAAAACTGATGAAATTTATCTTCTCTATCATGCAGATGTCAGGTGATTTTTTTTCATATGAGCAATGAACCAAATGCGAGATTTCAGCCAAGAGGTGTCGAGGGTCGACCTGCTTCCATGATTTAGCAACTAGGCAACATGCCACGACTAGGACTTGAGAGACCAACCTTGCCGAGGGAGTGTCACCATCCAGGATGGGATGAATGAAGAACTTATCAAATACCTTTCAACTAATGCCATCTCTAAGGCACAAGTAAGCAATGTCATGAATACTGGTAAAATGTACTCTGTCCATTTAGTGCAAGCAGTTTATTTTCAGGACACTTCTGTGTTTATTCTAAGCAAGTTAAAAAATTTGTGTTTTTATTTTTTTGTTTTTTTCCCACTACATCTACTGTAAGTTTGCTCTAAGTATATGCTACTCTTTCTGTAAAATAATTTAAAGCAATTCCAAGAATTAATGTGTAGGAAAAGGGCTGACTTAAAGCCAAAGAAAATAAATGTGATTCAATAGTCTATTTTAGAAAATAAATAAGTCCAAGACTTAATATCTACATATACCCTTTAGATTAAATGTATAAAAAAAAAAATTGGTGATAATTGTATTCCACGGTCTGGAAATGATAGGCAGATGTACCTACTGTTGGTCCTCCTTTCAGTTTTAGAAATTCAATATTGGGCTTTAAATTAGCTTAAATGCAAATTCTTTTTAGCTTCTGGGGAGGAGGGAATTCTTAAAAGTACAAATTATTCCACTTTAGCAACTAGGAGAAAGTCCATGGGAACAAAGTTTGCTGAGAAAGGTAATTCACATTCAGAGTTAGAGTTCATCTAAATGTTGTAATAATCCATTGGTAATGCATCTGCATACTTAAAAAATAAACTTAAAGATGTCATATATTTCTCCCAATAAAGACACCTGGAAGGAAGAAAGAAAGAGATGTAGAGCAAATATTCTAAATATTAATCACTGTATATTTTAACATTTTTAAGTGTTCATTGGCTCTGCCAGTGTACCTTCTCCTTTAAAAAATACAACACTTTATTGATATTAAAGTATAGTTTGGAAACAGTACTTCTTGAAAAAGGTGATTTCTAAAAAGTATGGGGAAATACACATTTTGTAGGGGAATTACAACCATGAACAAAATCACTGTTTGGAAACTGCTTACGTTTATATTAAGGTACAGTCTTGATAAACTTGCAGAAGTTCTATAGATTAAATAACAATATGCTATCTCATATATTTGTTTTTTTCAGAATTCCACTTCAGGATTCCTTGTATAATGTAATGATAAGGCTTTATTCCAATGTGTCACAGAATACACATAAGTAGTTGGATTGTCACAGTCTGTCTGATTTAGCTCCATCCACCATGGAGGCGTGGAGTCACACATAGTACATATTAAAGTGTCTAATATGTTACAACACCCCATGGGTCAAGATTACATATTACAGGAAAACTATTTTTTCACCAATACCACAGCTGCTTCTCCTGAGGCAAGTGATCACTTAAAGAGAATCAGTAATAGTCCCATTATTGTCCAATAAGAGCATAGACTGATGGCTGAAAGCACCTTTGATGCACCTTATGATGCCTAAATAGTGTAAGGTGCCCCCAAGGTGTTTCAGCTGTATGCTTCTATTGTGAACCATACTTTGACTATGGCCAATCAGGGTATGCTGTTGGATTCTGGATTCAGTTCAGACCTCTCACCCAACATTAGCTCCATTAACCCCTCCCCCTTATAATAACATTCAAATAAACACATGTTGCACATAAAATACAAAAAACATCTACCAGTGATGTCTCGGCTTCTGCCCACTTCCCCAGCATGGTGTCTTTATTGCCCTTATGTTTTTTCCATATAGTCTTTATGCAGGGGTGGATTGGTCATAGGCCTTACCGGGAAATTTGCCACCTGATATTTCTTTTTCTTTTTTTTTAATTGCAGTTTTTTTTCAATAAGGAAGGTGACTGGTCCCCTTCCCCGGACCAGCCAACTTCCTGCAAGTGGCCGCGGTCTGCGGTCCCTCCCCCATATGTGCGGCCTGAATTAGATATCACATGGGACTCTCACCATGTGACAGGTGCCATCCCATGTGAGCAGAGAAGCGCCGCTGGAAGCTGCTGAAAGGTAAGTGTGGGTGCGGAGTGGGGCTGTTGGCTGTTTGTGTGTGAGAGAGCAGCAGTGGGGGGGCAGAGGGGGGTACTGTTGGCTATGTGTCTGTGTGTGAGCAGAGGAGGGTGCTGTTGGCTATGTGTGTGTGAGCAGAGGGGGGTGCTGTTGGCTATGTGTGTGTGTGTGTGTGTGTGTGTGTGTGTGTGTGTGTGTGTGTGTGTGAGCAGCTGGGGGGGCTGTTGGCTATGTGTGTGTGTGGGCAGCAGTGGGGAGGGCTGATGGCAATGGTGTGTGTGTGTGTGTGTGTGTGTGTGTGTGTGTGTGTGAGGGCAGCAGGGAAGGGCTGATGGCAATGTTGTGTGTGTGTGTGTATGTGTGTGTGTGTGTGTGTGAGGGCAGCAGGGAAGGACTGATGGCAATGTTGTGTGTGTGGGAAGCAGGGGGGGCTGATGGGAATATTGTCTGTGTAGGCAGCAGTGGGGGGGGGCTGATGGCAATGTTGTTGTGTGTGTGAGGGCAGCAGGGGGTGACAGATGGCAATTTTGTGTGTGTGAGGGCAGCAGGGAAGGGTTGATGGCAATGTGGTATGTGTGTGTGTGTGTGTGTGTGTGGGCAGGAGCGGGGGGGGGCTGATGGCAATGTTGTGCATGTGAGGGCAGCAGGGAGGGGGGTGATGGCAATGTTGTGTGTGTGTGTGTGTGTGTGTGTGTGTGTGTGGGCAGCAGGGGGGGCTGATGGCAATGTTGTGTGTTGGCAAAGGGGGCTTATGGCAATGGAATGTGTGTGTGATGGCAAAGGGGGCTTGTGGCAATGCAATGTGTGTGCGTGATGGCAAAGGGGGCTTGTGGCAATGTAATGTGTATGTGTGATGGCAAAGGGGCCTTGTAGCAATGTAATGTGTGTGTGATGGCAAAGGGGGCTTGTGGCAATGTAATGTGTGTATAAGGTAGGTGTTGGCTAATTAAAGGGTGCAATTTTGCTTGTGGTGTGATGGTGGGGCAATTTAATTTAATATGGGGCTTATTACTTTAAGATGGAGTGGTTTGGGGGCTATTAATTGAATGTGGTGGTGAGTTTGGGAAGAATGAGGTTTATTTATTAAATGTGAATATGAATTATTTAATGGCAGTGATGGTTGCGGGAAATACGTAGATTTATTAAACACAAATGCTATTTATTGCTGGGACAGTGGGCGTTCTCAACTTTAATTTGGGTGGGAGGTAGGCTATTAATTTAATGGTGTACTGTGGGTTGGCACTAGTTATTTAATGGTGGGTGCTAGTAATTTATTTGTAAGGCCTTTTAGGTTAAGGTGAGGTGACGGAACCTTTAATGGTGGGGTGGTTTGGGGCTATTAATTGAATGTGAGGCTGGCTGAGTTTGAGGAAGAGGGCTATTTATTAAATGTGAATATGAATTATTTAATGCCGTCATGGTTGTGAGAAATGGCTATATTTATTAAAAGTAAATGCTATTAATTTATTGCTGGGGCTGTTTGGAGGAAGGGAAATATGTTTATTTATTAAATGTGAATAGTAGTATTTTAATGTTGGGGCTAGAGGGAAGCCAATTTATTAAATGTGGGTGCTATTGATGTAACACTGGAGCTCATTGGAGTTTTCTGTTATGAGCCGCGGCGGTACGCCACATCCTGGCGTGAGGTAGCAGCCGAGTATGTGCATTAGTTTCAATGCACTGTTATATTTGTGGAGGTTGTAGGGACAGGGGGAGCTCTTGCATGATTGTATTTGTCATTCATACATGTTCCTGGTTGTGATATGACCTATGCTAGTTCCCAGCTAGTAATTAATTAGCAGCCTCCTGAGGCTGATTGTCAGCCCTGTCCTCCTCCTTTCTGATTTGCCTATCATAGTATTTAAGGCAGTGAGGACTGGGCCTAAATGCCGGTTATAGTTCCTGCTCTGTGCATACTTACCTGCTCCATGCTCTGTTCCCCTTCTCTGGCTTTGGATTGATCTTGCTGTGTATGACCTTGGACCGTGTACTGGACTCTGCTGAATTGCCTGTGATCTTGATCTCTGAATGTAACCTGGATTCGTTGTTTGCCGCCAGCCCTGACCTTATGCCTGGACTACACCACCGCTGCCCGCTGTACCCCTTGACCTCGGCCCGTTTGGACTTTGCTATTCTTCCACCTGGCCCTCGCCTGCGCTGCGGTAGGGATATAAACTTGTACTACTTTGAGCTTAAGACCTGGGGGCATCCGAGTACCTGTGAGCATGTTCAGCTCTACGGGAAAGGCGGCTGCTATAGGCGAAGACCTCTGTGACCTTGCCGTCAGCCATAACATTTTCTAAATTTCAAGCACTCATTTTTTTCCAAATAAGTCTCCCAGCATTCCAGGATCCAGACAAAAAATGTTGTGTGTATGTTCCTTGCAGGATAACCCCACCCTTTCAGCACCTGTTATGGCCTATAAATTGATTTGAGCAACTTCCACTTTTGTATTTGTCTGAGAGGCATGTTGGTGTCAGTAGCTGAGGGGGAGTGCTGACATTGGATTGCTATTTGGAGGCTTCTGGGGTACCTCTTTGGTAAGTTAGCTCTCAATTTAAAAACACATATGTATGGCCCAAATATAGGGACTCTCATTGTTTAGAGTAGGACCATCCTATTAGCAAAAGCGCCTTGGCGTGGCAGGATGGCTTAAACATACATTTGCAAATGTGTGCAACAAAGACTTTTGCATTTTTATCTACAGTAGAAATGGCAGATCTGTTGCTGGCTATAGCAGTGTGCTGGGGGAAAAAATGTTGTGTGTATGTTCCTTGCAGGATAACCCCACCCTTTCAGCACCTGTTATGGCCTATAAATTGATTTGAGCAACTTCCACTTTTGTAATTGTTCCAGACAAGCAGTAACTGATCAAGAGACATCAGCAGCCACAGGTAGGGAAAGCAACTAGAACAGGTAGGAGAGATCAGAACAGTCTGCCAACTGTATTTTTCTATATTTGGCAGTTCCTCTGCACCATGTTATTAAATAAACAAGAATATGTATATTGTGATGACATTTTCTGTTACTGGGTTGCTACTGCTACATTTAGTTGCTCATTTTGTCCTACATGAGAGGGAATGTTGGGGGAAGGGTGGTATGTAATGGGCAGTCTAGCACTTTACAGCTCTCTGGTGGCATTGTCAACTTTGTACTAATCCAGCCTACTTTTGAGTTTGTCCTGGCTACAGTTGATTTGGTTCCGCCCACATGAGGCCACTTCCAGATTTTTTTCCAGGGGCACTTTGTGTTCCAATCCGCCCCTGTCTTTATGTTTCTGCTGCCCTTGTGCCTTTCCCTAGCTTTATCTCCACCATGTCTTGTCTCCATTGCATTTCTTTCTTGTTCTTGATTCAAAACCTACTCTCATCATACCATGCATTCACTGCCCATTTACCTTATGTCTATTTTTATTTACCTTGCTTGTACAGTGCCTTAATGTCTCCCATATGTCTTGTCTGCCAATCTCCCCCATTTCCTGTTCTCTGATATCATTTATTACCACAATTTCACTTCTTCCCATATCACTTTGCTTCATGTTTGTCTTATTATTTCTCCCCCATGTCTGCCATGTTCCATATATGTCTCCTTTTGTCTCTAAAATGACTTTTCTGCCTGAAGAGTTCTTGCCTCATTTGTCTCTTCCATGCCTCTTTACCTCATATATACCTTCCATGTCACTCCAATATCTCTTTTCTTGTATGTCCCGTGTGTAATTGTCATTTACCTTCCTGTCTCCTCAATCCCCACCTCACAGGCTCATAATGTCATTGCCTCCCACTTCCCCCGGTCTTATTTCTGCCCCCCATGTGTCACCCCTTTATACTGATCTAGCTTTCAGATCCATGGACGCAGTAGGACTAACTTCAAAGGGGATATTACGATAGTGATAACTTACACATGAACTGTACAGCTCCGATATGGAGTCATGTGCCTAAAAATAAGTAAAGTTAGAGATTAGTACCGCTCCACAGCCCCGTTTGGTGCTTAGAGTTATAGCCCAGCTTAACAACCAAAAAACCAAAACACTGCCTACATTTAAATGCCTCATTTAATTAAAAACACATTTTTATTTGGGTCATGCCACCTCACCCCCCCCCCCCCCCGCCCCCACCACTGGAAACCATTGTGTCTGTACTGTAGTTACACCCTGGCCTTTCAGCAAAACACATAAAATACACATTTTGCAGAAAATTCTTTAGCTGTGTGATAATATTTATATTCATTTGGTATAAATGCCTACGTTGAAAAAAAATATATCGAGAAATATAGCTGCAAGTCCTGCCTTGCTTTGATTAACTGCACTGGCATAATGAAATCCAACCGAGCAATCACTGAAACATTTAGCTCCAAATGTAAATCTTCCTGAACTGTAAAAAAAAATCATGTTAGACAATGCAATTTAGTCTATAATACAATCGTATTTTATATGACTGATGAGAGCAAAAGCAGCTGGTTAAAAAAAAAAAAAAAGCAAGTTGCAAATTTATTATTGCCATATCAGCAAATTGTGAGCCATGTACATGCACAAACCCAAATAATCTAACACTTTCTTAATCTAAAAGGTCAATAAGACATGTTAGTGGATTAGGATCATGGTTATGCCATTAGATTGGAAATTGTAAATTTATCAAAATTTGGCATCAAGCAAAAAAATGTGTCTGCTAATAAACTACTACTATAGTCTCTAATCATTCGTGTTGCAATTTACAGACAGGGGTACACATAAAAGACAAATAAGGAAATAAGGAGGCAAAGGCATTTACAGGACGACAGAAGTATACAAAAATATCATCCACCTTAAATCTTTAATGTTAACATTTTAAAAGGTAAAATTACCAAAATAATTGAAAAACCATAGGTTAGAATTCACCTTGGATCTACTTTGTATATGCATGTTCATTTCAGCAAAACCTTATGTTTGGTGATATATTCATTGCATACAATCCAACACTGCTGTCCACAACAATGGGACAGGGGACGTGGTCAAGGCAAAATTGAGGTGTGGCCACATCCCCAGATGGCTGTCTAACACTGTATAGCACTAGGCTGCCCATTACATACCTCCCTCCCCCAACATTCCCACCCACGGAACAAACATGTTCCTGCAAATAATTTTACAGGACATGGTGATCAGAGAGCAAAAATCAAATCACAGACTCCTTCTATCATCATCAGCAGCAGCAGTTTGTATAGCGTCACTAATTCCACAGAGCTGCACATAAGTTAAATACTGACTGTTTTTTCATGTAGCACACAAATACTTGATAGCTTATTTGTACACTGAAATTTAAAGTTGATATTTGTGTGCAACATGAAAAAACAGTCAGTATTTAACTTATGTGCAAAACAGAAAACTAATTTGCACCCCTTGCATTGTAACATGGTTTTGTCCAGGAGACTGAAATAAGAAGTTTCTTATGTTAAGATCCTTAATGAATCAGGCCCTAAATGTCCTAACATGCACACACACAGACTATGGTTAATTTAATTGCAGCCAATCAACCTACTAGTATGTTTCTGGAGTGTGGGAAGAAGCCCAAGCAAACACGGGGAAAACATACAAACTTCTCACAGATAAGGCCATGGTCAGGAATTGAACTCATGAACACAGTGCTGTGAGGCAGAAGTGCTAACCACTAAGAGACCTATACATATATGAAACATGTGGAGGGTTTATTCTGAAGGGTTTTCTCTAGTAATCTTAGCAATGCCAGAGTCATAATAAATAAGTGTAGTAACATAATGATACAACTATTACTGTTCTACATCTTCTCATGCTTACCCACTGTAAATCTGGCCCTATAGGGCAGAAAATGTATGCAGTGCAGCAAGGGCTATTGCTGTGCAGCTACCAGTGGGAGGAAAGTAGGAGTCCAATATAGGATGTAAAACACAAACTAAATTGAAAAAAAAAAATAGAAGTACATTGACTGAAAAAAAACATATTATCTTATGTATTAATTAAAGAACATATATTTATTAAATAAAATGGTAGCAACCCTTTTCATAAAAACAAGTTATTCACAAAAAACTTTCCCTCACGTTATGAGTAGAACTGTTTTGCATTATTGGGATGTTTTTACTGATTTAAAGGATATATTGTAGTATTATGAAACTGACTCTGTAGCAAATTGACTCACAAGCAAGCATTGCAAGACCTTTAATATTGTAATAAAATTTATCTTATTGTGGCCATTAGCAATTGGTTTTTTTAAGTCATTAGGTAGAAGCTGCTGCATTTGGTTGCTAGAGTAAGTCGAGTGTAGAGAAAATACTGCATTTAAAGCAAAGCTATAATTGTTATCGAATTGCATACCCAAACAATAAAATATAATACAACAGATAAATAAAATATACATATTTCAACATTAATTTATATTTCTTTGATATGGCGGATTTCATTTATATTTCGGACAAGTAAAACAGCTACAGAATGTACTTCTCCATAGATGCAGCTGTAACCTCTGTAGAGAAGATCATCCACAACTATAATCTCCACCTTGCTGGCAAGGACAGCATCATGAAATACCCTTCAGGCCACAGTCTTGTGCAGTTACACTATCGTGCTTCACCTATCAAAGCAAGCAAGCAGATTGCAGTTTTTGATATTACTTTTCAAAGGATGACATATTACTGTTGATGGATTGTATTATATTTAAGAACAGCAGCTGTCTGGGGATTCAGTAAAGTCAGCAGCAGTCAAGGTATACAGACATGTCCTGGTATCCCACACAATATTGATAAATTCTTGCAGATAGGTTTAACTGTTTCAGTGCAATTGACATAGGATTAAATTATACGAGCCAGTTTATCTCATTTAGCCACATTTTATCCTAGTATTAAAGAATGTGCAATATTGTTGAAAAAAAAAAAAAAAACCTCCTAGCAAGTATGTGTGTATATATATATATATATATATATATATATATATATATATATATATATATAGATAAACATAAGAGAAAGGGCGCCAAACATAGTGTATAACCATAAAATTATGTAACATAAAATAATGTACTTCATAAGCCGCATACCAAATATATAAATATATCAGGCTTATCTGGTTATTGATCCAATTCCAGATCCTCCTCGAGAGATAGCAGGTTCACAGATGCACTAGAACTCAAAGGATAATGACATAGTGTAATACGTCCATGTATCAATTTTAAAAGGTTTAATTACCCATCCGGGTACAAAAGCGATTAAATACCTGTACATTAAAACATATATAGAACAGCTTATCTGAACAAATTCTCAGAAACACAGAAGTCCCAAAGATCTTTTCTCCAACGGGACCATAGATAGCAAAAACGATGCCTCTTCAATCCTTAACGCGTTTCGTCGGGAAGACTTTATCAAAAGGTTAGGACCGTTCATAATACAGGGTCTCCTTAAATAGTCAGCACATCCAGAGAGCGCAGGTCCGCCGGAGCCGCTCTGACTTCCGACTACCGAGCCATGACGTCACTTCCGCCATCCGGCGATACGTCACTTCCGCCCTTTTTGAAACCAGCTCCACTAGATATTTTAACCACATCCGCCCATAGTTTACGGGCAGCAGCAGAGAATACTTAACATCATAACAAATATTAAAAAATTGTTATTATTAAGACCAATTTCTAGAATACAATTATTAGATAGTCAATTTCTAAAATATATAAAGACATATAACTACAATTCTTCAGAGAATGGAGAAAGTACGCTAAACAACGAATTAACCTAATTATTTAACATATAATCCTAAGAACCAATCTCCACATATCTCCTCTTGGCATATGAGATACACATTTCCTACACATCATAGTAGATTTATCCAGTATTCACACATTTAAACATATGAGAGATATGCTTTACAGAAAGGCATAAGCTTTGGAAAAAGACAAATGGGAGAGAATAAAAGGGAGAAAAAATAAGTATATCATATATATATATATATATATATATATATATATATATATATATATATGTACTTGCTATCTATATATCTATTTTTATATACACATACATACATATATACATATATATATATATATATATACACACACACACACACTATATGAACGAAAGCATTCGGACGCTTGACCATTACACCAACAGGGACTGTAATGACATTGTATTCAAAATTCGAATACATATACTTTGATATGGGGTTGGTCCCCCTTGTGCAGCAATAACAGCTTCCACTCTTCTTGGAAGACTTTCCACAAGATGTTGGAGTGTTTCTGTGGGAATTTGTCATTCTGTAGAGCATTTATGAGGTCAGGCACTGATGCTCGCAATCTCTGTTACAGTTCATCCCAAAGGTGTTCAATAGGGTTGAGGTCAGGGCTCTGTGTGGGCCAGTCAAGTTCTTCCACACCGAACTTATCAAACCATGTCTTTGCAGTCCTTGCTTTGTGCACTGGTGCACAGTTATGTTGGAATAGAAAAGGGCCTTTCCCAAACTGTTGCCACAAAGTTGGAAGCATAGCATTGTCCAAAATAACTTGGTATGTTGAAGCATTAAGATTGCCCTTCACTGAAGACAAGGGGCCTAGCCCAAACCCTGAAAAATAGCCCCATACCAATATCCATCCTTCACCAAACTTCACAGTTGGCATATTGTACTCAGGCAGGTAACGCCCACTCGGCATCCGCCAAATCCAGACTTGTCCATCTGACTGCCAAATAGAGAAGCATGATTCGTCACTCCACAGAACACGTTTTCATGTTTAGTCACTCCACAGAACACGTTTCCAGTACTCCACAGTCCAGTGTTGGCGTGCTTTACACCATTCTATCGGACGTTTGGCACTGGTCTTGGTGATGTGAGGCTTGCATGCAGCTGCACGGCCATGGAAACCCACTCCATTAAGCTCCCGCAGCACAGTTTTTGTGCTTACATTAATGCCAGTAGAAGTTGATAACTCTTCAGCTATGGAATCAGCAGAGCATGGGCGACTTTTATGCACCATGCACAGTCGTTGAATATCATTTATTTATCTGTCACTAAGGGCATCCGCAGGGTGCAGCACAGAGGTTCACTATCACCGTGCACAGTTACTTCACTCCCCTCTTGGAGCCTGCACTTCCTAAACCGCTGTGGATTTTGGAAGAGGTGGGGATTGGTGGGTGACCTGGAGCTTCCAAAGCACTAAATACATATCCTCTGACAATGTGCCACATTATTTTATACAATTTTGTCCCTTTCCAGAAATTTGTCACTATTTTACCTTTTTTGTTTTTAATTCAAGTTACTGTCTGCAAAAAAATATTGTAGAAACCATTTAGTTTTTGTCATCTTTACAGGGATTAGGATCAGATTTGTCAAGAAACAAGTAAATAAATATCTAAATTAGTAATACATACATAGAACATGTGATAAATAAAATTAAAATGAGAGCCATGCCACATTTATGATGTGATTAGCTCAATTATTGCGCTAGAAAGCAATAGAAAATAATGCAGCAGGCAAGAAAGCCATGTTCTCTATTTTAATACCGTTTCTTATCTTAATAATTATATATTAAAAACATCTGTTTTCCTCCCTTAGGGGTCTCTGTACTCAGCTATCATGGAAAACATTAAGGTAAGGAGAATTTTAAATAAGGAATTAGGATGAGATTGTGGTCAAATTATTTGTTGATAATTTCAGTTTTATTTATTTGCTTGTTTTTGAAATCTCATTATTGTATATTCATTATATTACAAACATTATATTATCAGATAAATTAATAAACCATTTATCTCATAAATTACAATAGAATTAGCAGTGTCCTATCTACCTCTATCTTGAATCTGCATTTGTAAAGCTGGATACACACTACAGAAATTTCGACCAACTTTTTATGCCGAGCAATTTTACATGCGATCGATGGTCCGATCGCTCGGTCCATGGACTGCATACACACTAGCCTTGTTTAGGACGAGAAAGGGAAGAGCGGAAGTCCCGCTAGCGATTTTTTACAGCCATGTTGTCGTGAACAATGATTTCAATTCCGTACACACTGCAGCGACATTTGCGGTGAAATGTATGAGATACCGAAGACATTAGCATAAAGGGGCAGAGCTTTAGCTATAGTTAACTCCCTTAATTTCTATAAAATAGAAGTGTAGTAAGATAACCTGTTTGGCGCTGAGGAGCGTCAGAAGATGGCGAGTGAGAAAGTGACAGTGGGGGTTGCGGGTGAGGAGAAGGTGTCAGTGGGGGTTGCAGCTATGGAGACGGAGACGGAGATAGAGTCAAAGATGGTGCTGGAAGGGCCAAAAATTTTTGGAAAAGTTAAAGTGGGGGATGGAGATACTCAAGAAGAGCAACAAGCAAATCCAATGAGCCCAAGAGCGGTGGAGATGATGGTAAAATTACTGGACCAGGACGAAAACGACATTAAAAAAGGTCAGTAGCAGATGTAGTGTACCTGTAGTGTAGATGTAGTGTCACATAAAGCAATGTAAAATGCTAATTTATAACCTAATTTTTTATGTCAGAACGAAGATTTAACGGTGAGATGGCCTGTTTAGATACCACTGATACCACTAATGTTAGCAAACAAGGAGAAATTGAACAAGAAAAATATACTAAAGAAGTTCTGCACAAAGGTATTTCAGTGAACATGTGTAGATAGCTAAATGCTTTGAGCACATACCTGTACCGTTATAATAACCAAAATGGCGCCTGTTTTCCAGAATGCTCGGAGGTTAAGCCCGCTACTATTGCAATTTCGCCACAGGGACCAAAATATAAACTGATCTTGAGCAGTGTGAAAGGTGAGAAAATGAGAGTATTTATGTTGTAGAATATAAATTACAGATATAGAAGATAAATTATAAACATTTTTTATTTCCTTGTTTCGTAGATAAAAAAATCAAAGGGAATAGAAACGACATCAAGACCTGTTCTGCCACAAACCAGTAGCACCTTTAAAAATAGCTTGAACAATGTGGTTTATTCTGGGTAATTCACAATTATAGGTTAATAAAGGTTAATATAACTTTAATAAGTTATAAAGGTATAAGTGTATATAGAGTTAATATGAATACATTGCCGACATAGATGCAAAGGTTAATAACACACGTGCTTTACACAAGTGTAATGGTCTGCAGCCAGACAGGTGCAATATACATCGATACAAAACACAGTGATGTGTGGATTCCGCACCACGTGGGACTGGGATTGACATAAAAATGAACATACACACGCCCCCCAGGTCGAGGAAGTATCGGAGGATTGTCGTGAATCGGTCAGAAGTTTATACACACTGCACAGCGGAAACGAGATTGGAACGAAAATATTAAATGGTACGACCAACCAAATGAGGCGAGAATCGTCCACTTGGGCAGACTTTCGACCATCGTGTCACAGCACACACTGACCTGACTTTTGAACGAGCGGTCGTATGTCGGCAGTTTGAGCCGATTATTGGACGAAAACAGTGTAGTGTGTACCCAGCTTAAGCTAAATCTCATATAAACCATTTTACAGCACTGTAGTAAAATATGTTTGATCTGTACAAATAAATTATAGTAGCAAATATTCTAATGTGTTCAAGAAAAGCAGTCCTTTGAGCGTTAAAGAGAATTGTCCATTTGGCTGGTTGTTCAATTTCTAGTTGTTATATGTACACTTTTTTTGCATGCGCTGTCAGTTTGTTGCTTTAGCATGAATATTTGTGTGTCTAGTACACACAATTTTGAAAACAAAGCAAGACATTCCTGGGGTTCATTTGACTCTCAATGCTCTAACAACCCTTTACAATGTTGTACAGTATATTTACACAATGAGTTTAAAAACATTTGTAACCACATCCAGATTTTATGGTTACCATCATTATGAAACTAGAAACTGGTTTACAGATTTGACATGTGGATTGATTAGTCCTATTAACGTCTATGACATAAAAACATGAGGAAGGCCACTAGCAAAATAACCCCTATTTTATATATAACAATTATATTGTATTTGTTGAAATACCCAAATGTTGAGCTATAGAAACAATAGAATTCCAATTATGGGAGTGCTAGTCCATCCATAACAATCTTGCACTCCTCTTAAAACCTTTGTTTTATAGCCGTCCACACCAGTGACATGTGTATGCGGCAACCAGTCACCATGGAGATCAGGGCACCACCCCTTGACTGTTGTGATGGTGAAAAAATGGACATAAATTCCTACATGCATTGGCCGCACCATGACTTGCTTTACAACTTAGGACTTCTACTGTATCTATTATTTTGATATAATGTTACAATCCACAGAGTATATATATATATATACATCCAGGTGCTGTCTTAATTGATGCCTATAATCTAGGCAACTTTAGGATGTAAGCTCTTATGATCAGGGCCCTTCTCCCTCCTGTCTCTCTACCTTCTCTATACCTTCTCTTCTGCTCCAACTTCAATATTTTTCCTTTTCCTGGAGCATCTGAAGTCTTGGTAATTCTCATTTATTGTTCTGTACTGTTATTCCCTGTACTGTCCATTGTTTGTACTCTGTTAAGCGCTGCGGAAACCTTGTGGCGCCTTATAAATAAATAATAATAATAATAATCTATAAGACATGCAATTAAAATTGTATATTTCACATATACATTATTTTATTAAACAATCAATACCTAAAACCTGAATAAAAAAATATTTTATATTACCTTAAAACTTAAAAACTTACAGAACTCTCCTATTAAATAACAGTATGACCTCAATATAAATTAGCTCAAAGAGCATATAAAATCGGAGTAGTCCAAAAAACAATAGGAAATATGGCAAGTTGTTCTCAGTCCAAATATTAGTATTCCAATGTATAGTAAAATGGAGAAGTCCAAAATTAATATTATACATATAGTGTTTTGCAATGTATATTTACCAGTTTTCACCTGATGGCCCATCCAAACCTCTATTTCCTGGGTTAAGTCTGCGTTATTATGTGTACTCTTCACAGAAAAATCTGTATCGTGCCTCCTGTAACACACTCTCGTTGACGTATGTTCCACCTCAATCTTTTGGAACACACTCGTACTTCTGGTTGTGTGTACAACTTTATACATGGGTGACCAAATCAGGAAAAAAATCCAGCCACACACCAGTCAGATTGAGCAATCAGAGCTGCCTGTATATGGGTAGTTTAAGTAAAGGGCAGATCTAACACATGTATCGCTATCAAGGAATCAGGAAAATGTATACTAAACCGAAAGTATTCCTATGAGACAATTTATCATCATATATAAGTTGCAATATATATATTGTCCTTAATACATTATACCAAAAAACACAAAAACAGTGGATTAAAACTTAAAAACTCAGCAAGTTTTTCTGACCGTTTCAATTTTAGGATATCCTTTTTCTCTCTTTGTTACGCCCTGTAGCTAGACACACGTGGATAAAAGTAAAACAACATATAATACAATTAGTGTTATATACAATTATATAAATAACAGACAGACGTAACATACATTTTTTTTTTTTCATTTTAACAATTTCATTGACAGATCCTGAATTAAATATTTATGTAGAAATAATTATTAAGGGTCAATAACCCAACACCAGTTTACATAATTTCCAAAGACCACTCAGAATGGGCTTTGAAATGTATGAGCATGGGACCTTATCTGGAAATCTATTCACTAGAAGGTTTAAAAAAAAACAGAAAAAACAGAAAAAAGGTAATGAATTGCTGCTGTTTGTTAATATTATCTTACGAAAAGACAAGCTTACTGCAAGTTTCATTCAATAGTCACTATGAAGAGTTCATATAAACAATTAAATAAAGGGGGAAATGCCAGGAAAATAGTAAAAACGCTTTATGTGAAATGTAAAATATCTGGGATGCTAGGGCAGTGGCGCACGCAGGGGGGGTTTCTGGGTCTCCAGAAACCCCCCCTCCACTAAAAAGTGCCCTACATGTCGGCACTGTAGTATAGAGCAGCCGCGGCGCTGTTTAAGAAGCGTCCGCGGTGGTGCTGTATTGTATACAGCTCCGCCGCGGACGCTTCTTTGACAGCACCGCGGCTGCTGTATACTACAGTGCAGCCAAAACGGCGCTGCGCGGCAGGTCTTTAGATTTTTTTTTTTTCCCGGGGGCGGAGGAAACCCCCCCTGACAAATCCTCTGTGCGCCCCTGTAGGGTTATACAGATAATACATCCCATACCTGCATTTATTGATGAATGGCATGGATCTATTTTTGATCCGATTTAACAAATCTATACAAATATTAGAAAATGCGCTTACATTCCTTAAATTTTTAATTGATGAAAAAAATCAAGAACTTTGAACAAGTTCAACCATGTTTAAAACAGTTTGGCCATATTTGACCATAGTTGAGCCAGTTTGCCCATGATCTAGCCAGTTTGCACTTGACTGAGCCAGATTATACATGATCAAACCAGTATGTGTATGTGCAAACCGGCTCAAACACGTTCCAGCTTAAATATATGTTTTTAACGTTTTTGGTGAACCTTGAATACAAACAGTGAACTTCGAACTACTACATTAATAAAATTCAAATACTTTTTCATTATTTAAAAATATAATTTAAATAGTGTTTGAAAGTAAAAATATTTAAACACTTGAGTAAGCCGTAAACTGTGAATTTCGACCACAAATAACGAACATCGAACATAAATGGTGAACTGTGAATGGAGTAATTCAGGTGGTGCATGCTAACTACAAATTCTGAACTGTAAAATCTTCAAACATTTGTACTTCAAACAAGTTTGGGCCCAGGGCCTTCTTAACAGCATTATAAGCCCCCGGAGAAAGCAGTGCATTGGGGAACTACCGAAAACTGAAACAAAGGTACTGTTGCATCATAGCCTTCAATCTTTATTGTGTTCCATTTCATTTCTTTCATTATTTAAGTAGGTAGCAGTGGGAGGCAACTGACATGGACTGTTAAAAATATTAGAAGAACTTTATAGTAGGTGTACGGATTCCAAAAATTATGTGTTTTGATTTTGGCTTGCTTATGTATAATTAGTACATGTACGTTGTTTTGTCTAGGTAAAGATATGTATGCGCAACAGCAAGATTGCATGTACAGATAACAGCTGATTCTGAAGTGACTAGTCCACCTAATAGTTTAAGAAAGAGGGTTTGAAGGCTCTGAATTAGTCTATCGGAATAATAAACTGAAAAGCTGGCAAGCCTATGACTCCCCCATGCTTGTGGGGCCCCCAGGCAGCTGCTCAGTGTGTCCATGCTTAAGATGGCTTTGTTTGTGCCTTCAATCAGCTGAAATTCAATAGAATTTCAAACCAGCTCAATATTTTAATATCTCTAGTGATTTCTTAAAGCAAAGATGCTTCCATGTCTAAAGAATGCTTTAGGCAAATGTTAATGTTTGTGACACGAAGGAGATATCAGCACCTGCAAGTATTGGCACAACTACACAAGGAGGCGCGGAGTCTAACACGCCGCCGGTTTTCACCAGGGACCCCCGCAAGGAGGTTTGGACTTCGCAGCGAACGACGTGCATCGTGGCCCTCCCAGGTAGCTACTTGCGAGATGGCGGAGATATTCGTGGTCGCACAGGCTGGAGTCAGGAACCAAGCGGGCAGATAAGGTACCGAATAAGGAAGCGAAGAATTGCCAACAGGCCGAGGTCAAACCGGAGAATACAATGCAGGACAGAAGGGAGGATCCAAGAGCGAGGTCAGAGAGAGCCGGGTTGGTAATAGGAATCAGACAGGATATATAATATATAACAGCTAACGCTGGAGGCTAGATTACTAGTTGCTCTGGCACCCTAGTGGTGTCAGAGCAGGCTATTTATAGGAAGTGGCCATCCCTCATTGGTGGGCAGTAGTTCGGCAGACAGACGCGCTGACCGCCGACAGGAAGCTCAACAGCGCGTCCCGTTGCTATGGCGACAGGCGCGCATGCACATCTCGCCGCCGGAAGAAGCGTCTCCCCTGCTTAGCAACGGGGCGCTCTGACGAAAGCAGACGTCCGTCCCTGCTTAGCGAGGAGGCGCGGGGACGGCGTCTGATAGTACCCCCCTCCTCACAATTGGGGGAAACATCGGGTAATGAGCGCCGCTTAAGGAAGGCGGCTAACAATCTTGGGGCATGCAAGTCTTCTTTAAAAACCCAAGACCTCTCCTCCGGTCCGAAGCCCCTCCGGTGCACCAGGTACTGAAAACGTCCTCGGAATTTGCATTCAGCAAGGACTTGACTAACCTCATATTCATCCCCCATAGTGGTTGGAATAGCTTGAGGAACAGAAGTGGCATGAAAAAATGTGTTGAGTACCAGGGGTTTAAGGAGGGAGTTATGGAAGGTGTTATGGATCTTCAGCGCAGGAGGGAGTTGGAGTCTAACAGTAACTAGATTAATCACTTGAGTCACCGAAAAAGGACCAATAAAGCGGGGTGCTAGTTTCATGGAGTGAACCCGTAGTTTCAGATTCCGAGTGGACAACCACACCTTGTCCCCAACCTGGAGGACTGGCACAAGTCTTCTATGGTGATCAGCGGAAGACTTATAATGATGTCCGGATCTTAGAAGGTTCTGCTTCATGGAAACCCATAGTTTAGCCATATCCTGAGTCATGGCATGAGTGGCAGGAACTGTGGGAGGTGGGGAAGAAAACGTGGGAAGAATAGGATGGGTCCCATACACAGTGAAGAAGGGAGAATATCCAGAAGAAGAATGACTATGATTGTTATGGGCAAATTCAGCCCAAGGCAGCAGGAGACTCCAATTGGACTGGTTGTGTGAGGAAAAACAGCGGAGAAATAATTCTAAGTCTTGATTTAACCTCTCTGTCTGGCCGTTGGTCTGTGGGTGATACCCAGAGGAGAATTTAAGGCCAATGCCTAGATCTTTGCAAAAGGCCCTCCAGAAGCGAGAAATGAACTGGACGCCACGGTCAGAGATTATCTCCTGAGGACAACTGTGGAGGCGAAAGATCTCTTTGATAAAGACTTGTGCTAATTTGGATGGAGATGGAAGACCTTTTAGTGGAACAAAATGGGCCATCTTGGAGAATCTGTCCACTGTGACCCAAATGGTGTTGAAGCCACTGCTGGGTGGCAAATTAGTGAGGAAGTCCATCGAGATGCTAGACCATAGATGATCAGGAATTGGAAGAGGTTGTAACAGTCCTGCGGGAAGTTGTCTAGGTACCTTATTCTGGGCACAGGTAGTGCACGAGGCTACGAACTCCCGAACATCTGTACGGACAGTTGGCCACCAATAATGCCGAGATAACAGCGAGAGGGTCTTTTCTGTACCGGCATGACAAGCAAATTTAGAGGCATGTGTCCAACGGAGCGCCTTAAGGCGTTGGTGTGGTTCCAGAAAGGAGCAACCGACAGGGGGTGTACGAGTGATAGCCACAATACATGAAGGTTCTATGACCAGTGGAGGTTCAACAGTAGGTGGAGAATCGGAGATGTCAAAAGAGCGAGAGAGAGCATCAGCCTTGGAATTCAGAGTATCAGCACGGTAGGTGAGTTTTAGATTGAACCGAGCAAAAAATGAGGACCATCTGGCTTGATGGGGATTTAGACACCGGGCATCCCGAAGGTAGATGAGGTTCTTGTGATCGGTAAAGACAGTAACTGGGTAGCGAGCACCCTCCAGAAGATGACACCATTCCTCAAGCGCAGACTTCACTGCGAGTAACTCTTTATCTCCAATGCCGTAGTTAGACTCGGAGGGGGAGAACCTCCTAGAGAAGAAACCACAGGGGAGTAGTTTCCCAGAAATAGACTTCTGCGACAGAACTGCCCTGACACCAACTGAGAAAGCATCAACTTCGACTAGGAATGGTCTGTTCTGATCGGGCTGAGCAAGCACAGAAGCAGAAGAGAATGCTTTCTTAAGTACTTCAAAGGCAGAGATCAAACCTGAGGGTTAGCTGATCTTCTGGTCAGGGCGGTGATGGGCGCGATGATGGAGGAGAATTGTGGTATGAACTGTCGGTAGTAGTTGGCGAAGCCAATAAATCTCTGAATAGCTTTCAGTCCCATAGGTCTAGTCCACTTGAGGATCGCAGATAACTTTACAGGATCCATCTGCAGACCGGCCCCCGACACAATGTAGCCCAGGAAGGGAATCTATGGCACCTCAAAAACACGCTTTTCGAGCTTGCAGTATAGCTTATTAGCGCGTAAACGAGATAGGACCTCTCTTACATGACAACGATGGTTGACCAAGTCAGAGGAGAAGATTAAGATATCGTCTAGGTAAGCTACCACCGAAACGTAGAGGAGGTCTTGAAAAATCTCGTTAATAAAAGACTGGAAAACAGCAGGAGAGTTGCACAATCCGAAGGGCATTACTAGATATTCAAAGTGACCTTCTTTACTACAGAAAGCGGTCTTCCACTCGTCTCCTGAGCGTATACAAATGAGATTATACGCCCCCCGCAGGTCCAGTTTAGTAAAGATCTTTGATCCAGCGATCCTGTCAAAGAGTTCAGAGATAAGTGGCAACGGGTATCTGTTTTTGACGGTGATGGCATTCAATCGCCGTTAGTCAGTGGGAGAGGTAGACTTTCTGATAAACCCACGCTGTAGATTCTCAGATATATAAGAAGCCATGGCAGAATTCTCGGGAAGAGATAATGGATAGATTCTGCATTTAGGGAGCGGTTTATCTAGTAGTAGTTCAATAGCGCAATCCCAGGGGCGGTGAGGAGGAAGGGTCTCTGCAGCGGCCTTGCAAAACACATCCTGGTAGGAGAGGTATGGAGATGGTAAATCAATTTGAGGAGACGTCAAACGACAAGGGAGAGAGGAATGGCCAGGTTTTAGGCCAGACAGGCAGGACTTGAAACATCGGAAGCCCCAAGAGGTAACCATCGCACGATTCCAATCAAATTGGGGTGAATGAAGCTTGAGCCAAGGTAATCCTAGAATGACTGCATTAACAGAGCAAAGGAAAACCAGGAACTCGATGACTTCAGAATGTAGCACCCCTACCGACAACCGAATAGGAGAGCAGATATGGGAAACCGAATCGTTAGAGACCCGATTCCCATCCACAGCGGTGAGAAATAACGGCTGAGGCAATTTTAGTGTAGATAATTGGGGTTGCGATGCCAGTGTGGCAGAGATGAAATCCACAACGGCTAAGGTCTCAAAGGGGCTGACAGGAGTATCCAAGGAGGGCATTAGACAATCAGTGGCAGAAGCAGAGTAGGGAGCAGTAACCCCAACTCCTAAGTCGGCCTCCCTACCACCAACTAGGAGAGGGGGTTTCCCGGTCTTTTGGTGCAAGAAGATATAACATGACCAGGATCCCCGCAATATAAACAAAGATTTTGCTTGAAGCGTCGCTGACGTTCCTCAGGGGAGAGCCGGGACCGGCCGATTTTCATTGGTTCCTCCAAAGGCGCCTGGTTCTGGAACAGAGGAACAAGGCAAGTAGAAGTTCGTCTGGTGGCGGAACGTTCCTGGGTACGCTCCCGAAAGCGTAGATCTATGCGATTGCATAGAGAGATCAGGGAATCCAGATCCTTAGGAAGTTCTCGTGAGGTTAACTCATCTTTGACTCAATCTGCTAGTCCTTGCCAAAATGTCGCCACTAAAGCTTCATTGTTTCATCTGAGCTCGGAGGACAGGGTGCGGAACTGAATTGCATACTGACCGACTGTCAGAGATCCCTGGCGGAGGTCAGGATCATCAAAAACTTTTCGGAAGGCCTCGATAAAGGAAGAGACGTTAGACAACATTGGGTCAATCCGTTCCCACAGAGGGAGGCCCAGGCTAGAGCTTGTTCCGGACAATAGGGATATAATGAAGGCCACCTTTATGCATTCCGAGGGAAAGGATGCTGGATTACACTCGAAGTGGATAAGACACTGATTTAGGAATCCTCTGCATCTCTTGGGCTCCCCATCAAACTTATCCGGCGGGGAAAGTTTTAATGAAGCGGAGGACGCCACAACAGGAGAAGATGAGGTTGCTGCAGCAACCGAAGTCGTCACGGGAACGGCCTGAGCAGATGTCACTGACGCCTTAAGGGACTCGAGGCGCGCTGCGACTCCTTGAATACAGTGAAGCAACTGCGCCTGCTCGGACTCCTGTTTTTCAACTCTGTGAGCCAGGTGGAGTAGAAGGTCTCGAGCAGATGGTTCGCCAGGTGTTTCGGTTGACATGGCCAAAGCAAGCTGTCACGAAGGAGGTATCAGCACCTGCAAGTATTGGCACAACTACACAAGGAGGCGCGGAGTCTAACACGCCGCCGGTTTTCACCAGGGAGCCCCGCAAGGAGGTTTGGACTTCGCGGCGAACGACGTGCAGGTCGGGGCCCTCCCAGGTAGCTACTTGCGTGATGGCGGAAATATTCATAGTCGTACAGGCTGGAGTCAGGAACCAAGCGGGCAGATAAGGTACCAAATCAGGAAGCGAAGAATTGTCAACAGGCCGAGGTCAAACCGGAGAATACAATGCAGGACAGAAGGGAGGATCCAAGAGCGAGGTCAGAGAGAGCTGGGTTGGTAACAGGAATCAGACAGGATATATAATATATAACAGGTAACGCTGGAGGCAAGATTACTAGTTGCTCTGGCACCCTAGTGGTGTCAGAGCAGGCTATTTATAGGAAGTGGCCATCCCTCATTGGTGGGCAGTGGTTCGGCGGTCAGAAGCGCTGACCGCCGACAGGAAGCTCAACAGCGCGTTCCGTTGCTATGGCGAGGGGCGCGCATGCGCATCACGCCGCCGGAAGAAGCGTCTCCATTGCTTAGCAACGGGGCGCTCTGACGAAAGCAGACGTCCGTCCCTGCTTAGCGAGGAGGCGCGGGGACGGCGTCTGATAGTTTGCTAATGCCCTATAAGCAATCTTTATAGTTTCATTAAAATTTTGGCAACTGGATGACACAATTCCATTATCCAGTAAACTGGATCTGCCCTCGGCTGCACTGCAGCATCTTTCACAGGGATGCTGCTTGCCTCCTGCAGCACCTGTCTGCTTAGAGCTATGGTTGGACTTTGCCATTATGTGAACCTGGATTGGAGTATCCCTCTACCATCAGAGGTGCAGCTGTCACACCATTGTAAATACCACCTCACTAGCAGGAGTTCCCCTATCGGCACCCACACATGTTCACTGCATTTATAAGATCCCTCTCCCAGTAATCTGGGGCAGTTCATTGCTATCTTTTCTGCTGCTGCTGATTCTCCAGAGTATCCTGTGTCATGTTCCAGTCTGACTTCCTAGTATTGACCCTTGCTTGTTCCTCAGTTTTGCTGCTTATCTTCTGACCAAGACCCAAGCTTCGCTCTCGACTATGCTCCAGCTCATTCCCTGGTACCTTCGTGGCTCGCCTAGCTTTAACTCTTTGGCTTGTTCGACCATCCTCTTTTCTGATACCAGTGGATCGATCCAGTGCCTCATGCCTACTGGCAAAACCTCGAGTCCTGTCTAAAGTGGTTCATCCAGTACCTCATTCCTTGTGCTTCTTGTGTAAACCAGGTATCCTGCCATCTGTGGTTCATCCAGTACCTGATGCCTCCTGAGTCTACTAGGCATACTGACACAGTGCTACATCCAGTGTCTTCAGCCTTCTCTGCTTCTTCAGCCTCAGTACTAGGTCTGGTATCCAGCTACTCTGTACTGCCTCTACAAACTGTTTTACAATTTGTGACTTCCTGAGTTATTCAAGCTATATAGCTATATTGCTAGTCCTACTGTATGTATCTGCCTGCGAATCTCTGCTTAATAAAGACACTTTATGTTTACATTATCAATCTCTCTGGAGTTCATGCTAGGAATCCTGGCACTAATTTAGGCAAGTAAATAGCATGGATGCGTTCTGATAAATGCAAATGCTCAAAGATGTATATTGGTCTCTGCCAAATAGTTTTTTGTTATTTACTATAGAAAAATAAAGTGGAAACAAATCCTGTAAATTTTTTATTTTAAGTTCATGTCTCAATTGTAAGTTAATGGTTTGTATGCACTTTCTGTAGACTTCATGCAAATGTATTTTTTTCTTTAGTGCTCTTAAAGGTTATGTTAATATGATTAACAATATTTGATTCTTTCTCAGCCATGCGCATATTTGCTTTTATAGCTATTAGCAAAAAATAAAAATTACTAGTTGATGTCAAGTGTTATTATGTAGAGAGTGTATCATTTTGAATTGAAGTATTTATTCATGAAGATGAGAAAAGGTTTTAAAAAGGAACATTGTAAGCATTGCTATAAATGTAATAATAAAAACATATATAATGTAACATGGGATTTGGGTCAAGGGGTTTTAAAGAAAGTAAGAAAAAATAATACATAGAAAAGAAAAAGATGTAGCCATTTTGGTTGTAAGCAACAAACACACATTAGCATGATGTCAATTAAAGGTAAACTTTTGATGCTCATGTATTCAGTCCAATCAATGATAAATAAGTCATATTCAACGTAAAATGTTAGTATGCATAACAAGATATTAACAATATAGTGATCTTTCTGACAACCTGCAGTCGAGTTGGGTACGTTTTAATGATGCTGAAAATTCCGACTGTACGGATCATGCTTTTTGGATGACTGCAGCGGTGGTAATCGATGCTGAGAATTCCGACAGCCTTCAGTCCTCCAAAAAAAAATCTGATTTCTGAAAAAAACCCAAAATATAGCAGACTTACCTGAAAACTAAAGCTCAGGTATTCCGATGGCACCGGCATGCTGACAGGAACTCATTCCGAAGACACAGCTCCCCGGCAGTTCAGTTTGACGTCAGTGTGACTTATATCAATGTTAATTTAAAGTGGCAATCTCTGGACGCCGCAGGTTAGGTGTTTAAACACTTAGCCTGGAGCTTCGGTTTTCAGGTAAGTCTGCTAATATTGTATTCGTTTTTTTCAGAAATCTGACTTGATCCGTGCAGTTGCTTTTATTGGCCAAGTTAGGTTTTGTTGGATGAGCTACCAAAGCAATTGTATGATGTCACATGCATTCCTGCCATGAGGTGAGGTGAGTATTTTAGATGGTGGACATGGGGGAAATTTAGATTTGTTTATATTTAAAACTAAACAAAAAAAATCATTTTTTGAAACCTCCAAACAGTGGTGGTCCCATTTACCCCATACCTGACACAGACAACAAGTTTGATGAGCTGCAGGAGGTACATGGAGACTGGTCTGTGAATGATGGGCTTTCCACTTGGTGCTTCCTGTATCAGATGGTAGTTGCACAAGTGAATTTTTTTCCTTCCACTACTTCTTGTCACGACCTGCATTCTGCAGCTCCTGCATGCAGGTACTTTGTTGGACCTTTGTATATATTTGCATCTTGCCTGTAGTACCAGTGTCCACCAGAGGAGCGACTGTGGTACTTAAACTGCTCTTACCTGCCTCGTTATTGCTGGAAGCTTAAACACCTGCTTCTGGCCAATATAAGCCTGCCTGTCCCAAGCAACCTTTGCCAGATCATCTGTTGCAATTACCTGTGTTGCTCTGTCTGTTCCCTGGCTCCTCTTTGCTGCCTGTTCTCTGAATTTCCAGCACATCTATCCGCAGATCATCTCAGCAACTGTGTCTACTCCAGTATCCTGTGGTAACGCTCTGCAGATTATTGCTACATGTTCTCTGAATCTTCAGTGCCTTGCTCCGCAGACCGTCGCACCTTGTGTGCCATCTCCACTACTTTGTGGTAAAGTCCTGCGGACCACCACATTCTGCATCTGTTATCCACTGTGTTCTTTAGCTATTTCTGCCATACCCTACCGCACTGCAACCTGAAACCTGTGTAACCGGTGTTAATAAAAACCACTTCATTTCACTACACTCTCTCTATGGTTTTAATGGGAACCCTAACACTTCTATTTCCTGCCAACAGCTCCCTCATAAGTGACAATCTGCGATCTAGTCATTTATCGACCTGTCATCACATGTCTGCTGCAAATCTGAGTGCACCTGTTGGGACAGGTAGCTTTATGTAAAAATATATCATTGTGCTCACTACTAATTAGTGGGGGCAGAGGCAGAGGTGGTGGCCTCAGGTGGTATCTGGACCTGAATGGCACTGCGTGCATCATTATGTGGGAAATAAAGCTGAAGAGCAACCTGGGGGAAGAAGTGGCAATAGACTTATAATAAATCAAGTAAATATGACAGCACATAATGGGGGTGTTAAATAAGGAGGAACAGATATAAGGCATGTGTGACAGTTACTATAAACATGGAACACACATATATAAAATCACACCTCATATTACTGTAGTATGTTATTTGCTTATGAAGGTCAGGAATTTATACAGGTAATGAATTGCACAGTAAAACATTACCACGCATCAGAGGTTTACAGTATACAGGAATGTGGCATATAATGCTTTGTTTGTTCAACAAACAAATGGTTGCTTTTAAAAAGTAACCAGATATGATTCTGATTTAACTAGAAGCGGTCTTATGTGCCAGGAAATATCATTTAAGATATTCATTATTTTTCCTATTTTCTACCTTAGTGCCATTTGAGCATAGATCATTGCCATCAACATATTTTAACGAGGGCTGACAAAAAGATTTTAAAAATCCCTTTGTATGTGTTTGAAGATACTAGTCTGGTCTTTCACATACCCCGGCCTCACTACAAAGGTCACTGAAATCCACCCAGCTTAGCTCAACTACCTTAGATATATATTTTTAAGTATAATACTTTTGAAATATATAACTCATATTGCAGGTAAGAAGCTAATAAGTTTAAATTCTGTTATTTCCTCTAAACACCATAAAAATGAGTGATAAGCTGGGCATTATCAACTGAAATATATGAATTGAAATGTTAGCATTGCTAATAGATTAACTGTTAAATTGCTGCTATTTCAAAAGTTATACTTGCTATTCTGCTTTTTATTGCTCATTATGCTGCCTGCTTTCCCCTATATAATGTATTTAAATAATATAAAATTGTATTTATATAACTATGCTACCAAAGCTAACCTCTAGGTGCAGAAAAATAAATGTAATGTACATGTCAATATTTTCAAATATGTATACAAGATAAAGAATATCAGCTACTCTTTTAGTAAGTAAAAAAAGCAATTTCTCTTTGTAGTTACTGGTACGGAAATATTCTATTGTTAAAAATCATTTTTAGTCTCATCTTTCATACATTAAACTATGCAATATGTCTAAACATTTAATACTGATCAGTGGTCGAAGTGAAAATTTAGAATTGCAGTTATGGAAAATGTAAGGGAATTTAATTTTTACAATGAAAACAGTAAGAGAAGTGGTGGTAACTAATTTTAAACTTGTAGGCAATGATTTGTTACTTATTTTGAAAATGTTGTACATTTGGTATTTGGTATCTGTATTTGATCGTTCGCCAATTTCATTTTCATAATAATATGACTACTGATTAGCATTGTTCCCTTTGCTCCAAGGAAAACGACCTAATTGATTAATTGTATCATTTTTATCAGTACCACTTATTTGCCATTTAATAAAAAAAAATAGCCGTCTATATATACACAGTGGTCGATGTGGGCCAGTATGCGGTAGTGTGCCACTTCCCCTACTACCTAGTTTGTTAAACTATCAAATTTCATTCCCTTACATTTTCATTACCGCCACTGCTTGATTTCCACTTAGACCACTGTATGTATATCAAGAATCAAGATTAGAACTTTTGGCCTCTTATTAAGTATCATCCTGAAAAATGAACTGTCGGAGCTTTAACTCAACTGTGGTCCTGATTTTCTGTCCACAGACAATCACATGCTTATAGTACCAGCAAAAAATACATATAAACATAAACACACATACCACAGTCTTCTCTACTTGCTAATCAAAGTTTTAGGCTTGTTTTGAGCTCTATTTTGTATACAGTAGTACTGTAATTATCTGACTTGTTTTAGCTGTTAACTGTCCCATAATGACTGCATGAAACTGGATAAAACTTAGGTTTGCAAGATATTTATCATTAAGAAAATTCTACAAGGACAACCATTTCTATCATTCAACAAAAATAAGATTGTGATTGTTATCAGCAGCCAAATGACAACTACAAAACTGGTTTACAGCAGCAATAGTTGTTTTGTTGCATGGTTTACTGGATAAAAGTTGTAAGTCAACATGCAGTGTGCATTCTCAGTGTTGAAGCTGTTCAGCTGTCATTATTGTCCAGTTACAGTCTATAGCCATTAGGGAACACTTATTAAAACTTTTCTACAAGTAATAATGTACTAAGGAGGTGTTTCCCATTGTAACCAATAAAAATCTGTAATTATTCTAGTACAGTTTCGAAAACAAAAATCAAACATTTGATTGGTTACTATATACAACACCATCTTTTCTACACAGTTGCCAGTAGAATATTTTTTAGAACTCTCCTCCCAATGTATTTCAGAATATTTGACTGTATACATTTACTTGTTTAATATGTAAAGCATACTAGCAACTGTCTATTTTTGTACATTAAAAATGTATTACATCCAAACGTGCCACTACAATAAAGAAAACTCCTGCCACACAATAATGAAAAGCATGAGACGTGCATTTATTCGCATTTAAAGCACAATATAAATATTATATCTTAAAATAAGACCAGAAAAAAAATTAAATAGTATGGGGTTCATTTATAGTTAGGCGTAGAAAAAGTCACATACAAGAAAAAGAACACTTACTTGTAAACATTGTGTTGGGCACATCACAAGGCGTATCCAGCACAAACAAAATCGTATTTATGTCAGGCGTATAAGAGTGTATACTTATGTCTTATGTAGCTTAGATATGTGGCTTGATAGTGTAATTCGCAAATGTATTAAATTCCTAAAAAGTATTACATTTTTGCACACAATGTAATAACGTGATGATGTTCCAGATACAAAAGAGAGCATATTATCTTAACAGATATTATTAAATATGTCATGTAATGAAATACAAACACCTCCCCATCTTTTGTTTATCCTTTAAAGATTAAATGGGGACCTTCTTCACTGCAGTTGTCTAAATGGTTTTGTGTATTAAGTAATGCAACTAGATGAACCCGACTTCATGTAATATAGCCGTCACGCTAATAAATTAAGTACTGGAGGGCTCGATAAACAATAAGCTAATCAGAAGCAGCTAGGGTGCTGATGACAATCATCATCATCATCATTGCGTGTTGTTGCACCAGCACTCTGATAACCACCAGAGATATTCATAAAGGACATATTTGCAGATGTGTTAATGTTTACAGTACTCAGCCTATGCTTGCTTGCCCTTACTCACTCTCGTTCTGCCTATCCAGACATAAAGGTACATAAGTCAACAATACACAAATATATTTATATGTTTGTATACTTTTTTTTAGTACATATGGACTGTACGGAAATGTGTATATTACACAAATAAAATTGACAAACCTCCAAATCTAAATGAGGATGAGGATGGTAATATATAATCGAACATGAGTAACAACAACTTAGTAAGTAACTGTCAAGGTGAATAAAATACTGGGTTACATAAAAAGTGCGATAAATGGATAAAATGCGAACATGCTGCTATGATTGTATAAATCATTAGTTAGACAACATCTTGAAAATTAGGTATAGATTTAGCTATCTAATGGTAATAAAAACATATAGGAGAATTCAAAAGAGCTAATGGAAAGAGAAAGAGGTTTGTTCACTTGGCAAAAGTCCCCTTACAGGCGACCTAAGTATTATGCAGAAGGATCCAAGGTCAATAAAAAGATTTGTCTAATAAATGTTTCATACTAAGGGCCATACAGAGAAGGACACATCATCGTAGGAAAGGCTTCTTTACTGCAATGGTGTTTAAGTCATGGAATGATCAAGAATGATATGCCTAGAATACCTGGGTTCTGTTTGGTAGTTACTATGGCTTAATGGTTGGACATAATGACTTCTTAGAAGAAACGTATCACAGTTCACAGTAGTTAGTGAGTCATTAAAAAAGCGATTCATTATCAATTCCTTTGCATTATTTGATCCCATTCATTTAGTCCCATTCTCAATATGTTTGCATGTGATACAAGTTTACTTCCCACAGTAAAAAAAACCCTGAGGTGCACTAGATAGACAGTTCTGAGCATTAGCAATATCTGACCTCAAAATTATATATTTTTTTCCTAGATTTAAGAAAATTAGGGTCAGGATATTGTTAAAACTATGATTCTTTTTATAATTAACTAGCTCAATAGGAAGAAGGGTGTTTAGTGTTATATATTGTTTAAGGATAGGACAATCTTTCTTAATGATTGGTTTAATACTGTGGAAATTTGGTAGCAAAAACTAGGTTACTGTATTTGCAAGACTCTTTCCATTTTTGAAGACATGTTTAGATGTAAGCTACTTTGTAGATTATCCAACTCCTCAAGAGCTTGTACCAACTTTTGTGTAGGCACATACTATGAATGTATTTGTCATTTGAATAGCTTGCATTTTAAATATATCTTGTGAGGAGCAATTTCACATGCATCAGTAGGCTTTGGGTATATTCATTTTCCAAATTTTAAACCGTGCACTGGAAAAATAAAGATAATTGTTTGTATCCACCTTTTTTTTGAAAGGTGGAAGTAACAATAGAGAATTCCTGTACCAATAGAGTTAAATCAAGAAAGTCAACAGAAGACCTATTGAAGATGAGAATGAAGTTTAGATTATAATTATTAGTGTTATGAAAAGTAAAAAAAATCTGTGATAAATCTTCACCACCTTTACAAATAACAAATATATTATACATAATGGCCTTAAAGAACTAAGTTCACCTTAAAGCCACCATCCCAAATATAATCAGACTTGAAAGCACATATTGATGTTAGTTTAGTTTTGGACAAACCTGACCATGGCCATTCACATTTCTTTTTTAAAAGTAAGCAGAATTAAATAAAGAAATTGTTGTGCATTAAAGTAAAAGAAATACTGCAGCTCCTGGAGCTCTTCAAGCTCAAGTATGCTTTTTAGCATGCTGGGTTCCCCTGCATGCCCTGAGCTTCCTAGAATCATTTGATTCCAGGAGGCACTGCTGCAAGTGCCCTCTGTCAATCACAGTACTGCAGCTGCCAGTGGGGTGCACACTCAAGGGAGCCCCTGGTTTCCACTTCATCCAGGACCATCAAGGATTGGGGGACCCTCCATAATGCTCTGGTCTCCATGATCAGGAACTGAAACAGTGGCAGAAAATGCTGGAGGAGCTCCAGATTCCCAATGGACCACCAGGAAGGTAGGAACACATTTATTTTTATTAAAAATACATTTAAAACATATATACTTCTCATATAAACATACTTTTACACTTCCTGCGCCTAGCACTGAGACTTAACCTTTCCGGCTCTGCGCACCAGTTACCTACTGGCACCACAACACCCACACATTACTTTATTAAATTTATTTCAATTATATACTTTAAATACAAATTTTTACACTCCCCAGCATCTTGCACCGAGGTTTAACCCCTTCAAAGCTGAAGCACCAAGTATTACTCTCCCGCCACCGCAGCACACAGTTAAACACATTTTACATTTATTACATACATTTTTAACATTCAGTTAATACATGCGGCACCTAGTGTCAGTAAATTAACCCCTTCAACATCAGATATATCCCCTCTCAGGCAGCGGAGCGGAACAGTGAACCCAGCCACAAACAAATACATAGATTGATATAGATATATATTTATAGAGAGAAAGAGAGGGTTGAATAACGCTAAAGAGTCCTTCTTCACATTAGAAGAATTCACTAAATTATGTCAAAAACATCCAAAAATATATGAACCTTAGAGAAGCAGAATTTATAAAACATGAAGGCAGATAAATCCATCATCATTAAACCTGGCAATAAGTGTGTGGGGGGGCAGTAGTCCAAGGTCTAACTGACCTTATGATGGGAGCATCAAGACAACAAAATAATTATATATTTTACAGAAAAGTAATTCTATGGTATTTTTACACCAATTAAAAACTCTTCTTGATAGAGCCCTGGCTGATTGGGTCATCTCACAAACAACTGCGTATCTCTTCACACCCATTCATTACCACTTGCTGCAAAACCATAAAAAAAAATTCTCGCTCTTTCGCACTGCATATTGTCGGAGTTGTTTCTTCCTCTTAAAATTTATATTTTTTATCAACCATGTATGACCACTTTAAGGTCTCAAATTTGAGATTAAATGGAGTAAAGGGTATTGTATGGCAGGATAATTGTGCTTTCTTAACCTTGGATGTTCAATAATTGTACACCTTCATTCTGCATAATTGTGGTCAAGTGATCAAAATCTTTTAATACAAGATAATGATGATGAAGGGGTAGTCAATAATTCTATTTCTTTTAATTTGATGCACAACTATTTTTTTATTTGATTTAACTTATTTTTTACAGGTGAAGGGGACAACCAAAGGGAACCTGTTCTGTCCCAAGAAATGCTAATATCTATATGTGGGCCTTCAAATCCCATTATATTTGAGCTGGGAGCTCCGTGGTAAACCTGGTACTCTATAGTCATTACATAGAAGTTCTTTTTAGCATTTAAGATGGTGGTAAAGATTGGAATTTGTTATTTTTAAAAAAATTAATGATTACAATCTAAACTTCACTCACACCTTCAATAGGATTTTCATTGACTTCCTTGAATTGACTCTTTAGGTGTATGCATCTTCTATTGCTACTACCACCTTTCAAAAATAAAAAAAAGTAGACACATACAATTATCTTCATTTTTCCAGTGCACACTATAAGATTTGCAAAAGAAATACACCCAAAGACCAGATACTCCTGAGACATAATTGCTCTTCACAAGATGTATTTAAACTACAAGTTTTGCAAATGGCAAATTCTAGAATGTGGCTACCTAAAAGATCTTTAGGAAAAAAAAAAATCTTGCATACATACTGACCTAAATTTTATTACTAAACTTAAAAAAGCCTTCCACAGTCTTAAACAAATCAGTAAGAAATATTACCATAACCTTAAACAATATATAATACTAAAAACTGTTCTTCTGTTGAGCCAGTTCTTATTTATAAAGTCAAATCTAAACTTAAATATATCCTGACCCCAAGTTTTTTAAATATAGGAAGTAAGAAGATCATTTGAGTTCATATATTACGAATTCTCAATATTGGCTACTTACTGCACCTCAGGCTTTTTATAATTGTGGGAAACAAACATAAATCACGTGCAAACATATTGACAAGGGACTAAAGCAACAAGAAATAACAACATATTCAATCTATAAGTTTTATTAACTGCTTTTCAGAGTATGTGGTCTATATGTTACAATGTAGCTGTGGTACACAATATGCGGGAAGGACAACTAGATTGTTAAAAACATGATCTTAAATAAAATTTGCAATCACAGTGCACTGGGACATTTCTTGCAATATCACAATGGCGATCCCAGCTGTCTGAGAGTAATGGGCTTTAAACATATGTGCACTAATTCCAGAAGAGTTGATCCCTTCAAATGTTTGTGTCAGCAAGAAATGCATTGGACGTTTCATTTCAATACACTATGTATGGATGGTTTAATAAAGAAGTATAACTGAATGGAGTTGTTTAGTTTTTCATTAATATATTTTTCCCATTTTCCTACTTCCCATGAATTACCATTACTTAACAAGCAACAATATATATAATTATTTTCAGTGCATATATTTTATTCTATACATATTTTTGACTCACTTGATAATTTAATTATGTGTTTTGTTTTTTCACCCTTACCCCTTTATTCATATTTCCTCATTTTTTATTATTCTCCCCATTATTTTATAATCTCCCTTTTTATGTCTTTTGTTCATTTTTATTACATCACATTTATCTATTTTTGCTATCTTCGATCAGATCTGTATATTGCTCAAGGTAGGAGTCCATGGAAATTTTTATCTAATACTGACTGTGTAGAAAGAGTTTTTTTTAGAATGGCAATTAGGTTTACCTTGGGATCCTTGCAGGTAACATTTTGTGTAAGAGCTGTAGTTCTCCAAGACTCCTTATGATGGTGATATCATAATTTATTTTTTATATATTGTAATTGTAATATCATAATATATTCTATATATTGCAAATCACCATATCTCCACAGTCATGTGTCGAAGAAATATTTATATATGTGTTGGAGAAGTATTTATTATAAAACATCAAATAATAAAAATGTAGTTATTAATTATTGTGACGAAATGGGGTGGTACTGGACTGAGAACTTTATATTCAGCACCCATTTCTCACAGTTAAATGTACTTTTTAATCCTTGTCCCAGTCTAAGTATATACACCAGAGCATTGGTGTATTATGTGTATTATTATTTTATGTTATTAGGCACATTTTGCCCTTGCTTTTAACTGCAATATCGTATGTATTAGAAATAGAAAGAATTTATCTTTTTACAGATACAATGTGTCAAATGTTTCACGCAAGCGTGAAGTGTCATTCCTTGATGTTATATTGTAACCCTTTGTTTAGTGTATCCAGCCAAATAGCTAATTGAGTCAAGCCATTCCATTGAAGGTAACAGAGACTGTATGTCTAACAGTAAAAGTGTCCATGGATAGACCCCTGCTGTAAGGGGGGGGGGATTAAGACATTTGACCGTACTCCCTGTGTATACAGCGAAGAATATAGGAAGAGCAGAATGCCAAGGGAACTATTCTAGCTTGGAAGATCCTGGTATACAAGAAGTCAGCAAAATGGACTCTAGGCAGGCATTGTAGTGCCGCTGGAGGAAACCCTACCAGGACAGGGTTTGTGTGAGCCAGTAATGCAGGCTGGGCGACATGGCAACTGTCTAGCTATACGATAGTGGCAATAATGCGGGTGGATAAAACTCTGAAAGAGACTAAAATTATTATTTTGAAGTGCTGACCGCAAGAGGCTGCTGGAGGATACATGCTTCCATTAACAATGTATCTTGGTAACGTCTTATGGTGTTGTGCTGTCAAGATAAAGCCTTATTTTGTATATATTCTGGTCTAACCAAGTGAGTTTATTCCCACAGAGGGTAACTGCAACCCAGCTAAGGGTGGTATCCTCACAATTATGTTTTATTATTTGTCTATTTTAAAAATCCACAGATAATGTAAATGCTGTTAATGTTTACTTGATACATTTTTTGATTTATGGTTATAAGAAAACGCATAAGGGTTAATGATTGCTGTACCAGATAAATCTTTATTTACACATTTATGGCTAGATTTACTAAGCTGCGGGTTTGAAAAAGTGGGGATGTTGCCTATAGCAACCAATCAGATTCTAGCTTTCATTTATTTAGTACCTTCTACAAAATGATAGCTAGAATCTGATTGGTTGCTATAGGCAACATCCCCACTTTTTCAAACCCGCAGCTTAGTAAATCTAGATCTTAGTGTCTTTTAAATATCTAGAACAGCAAGATCTAATACCACTGAGTTCATTATCTACACACAAATATCTAGCAGTTGAGCTAAACATAAAGTGGAGCTAGAATACTTTTGGAAACTGCAGCGGCCTTAAGCTGCACTGATTATAGTCCACTAGAGATGTATCAAGCTACTTTGGATTTCCTGATATATACATGGAGAACTAAATCATCACAGTTGTCCAGACACTCCTGTTTTCCAGGGACTCAGGTAAAAGTGCTAATGTTTTCATGTGATCTGCAGTGATAAACGTTCTACACCTCATAGATTGTAAGCTTGCGAACAGGGATCTCTTACCTCTATGTAAAGTGCTGCAGAATCTGCCGATGCTATATAAATAAATGTTGATGATGATGATGATAAACTTTCTACTCCCCAATTCTCTTTAACCAGAAATGGTTTTCATTTCAAAATAAGTATAATTTGGTTTATTTACTTATATTACCAGGGGCGGACTGGCCATGTGGCAGTTCTGGCAAATGCCAGAAGGGCCGCTGGCTAGATGGGCCTGTGCAGGGACCTGGGTCCCGACATTGCAGTCCCTAGCTAATGGGGTCGGTCATAGCCTACCAGTGGCTTTCTGGTGGCTGGCTCCTCCCGCAGGAACCAGCCACCTTACTAAATATGCCGCTCAGATCTGCCCAGGTCTGCTCTGCCCCCTCCCCATCCTGATCCTCACTTCCTTTGTCCCCTGTCCCCTGCTCCCGGTGGGTGCACACATCTCGAATCAGACCGCCTGTCTAAGCTGACAGCTGCGGCTCCCTCCTCGCCCAGCACCCAGTAGCAGAACAGAACACACCATAATCAGGTATGTTAATGTATTTTCTCGTGCTGCAATGTATTTTTTAACCACCGTTTCTTCAACTTGGGGCACTACTCTGTGGTATAATGTAATATGGGGGCATTATTCTGTGGTATAATATGATTTTGAGGCACTATTCTGTGGTATAATGTGATATAGGGGCATTACTCTGTGGAGTAATGTGACTTGTGGGGCACTACTCTGTGACATAATGTGATTTTGGGGCACTACTCTGTGGCATAATGTGATTTGGGGGAACTACTCTATGGCATAATATGATTTGGGGGCACTATTGAGGCATAATATGATTGGGGGCACTTATATGGCATAATATGATGTGGGGGCACTATTGTGGCATAATATGATTTCGGGGCACTATTGTGGGATAATATAATCCGGGGCACTATTGTATGACATAATATGAATTGAGGGTACTACTATGTGGCATAATATGATCTAGGGGTACTACTGTGTGGCATTTTTGGGGGCTCTATAGTGGCTTAATATCATTTGTGGGCATGCACTCAGGTGTGAGGGATGTGTGGTTGCAACCTTTTTCGGCACCGCTGCTACTCATTGCATTGCAGTTTGTTTCCTGCTCATCTATGGAGAGGGGCCTCAAAAATTCACTGTACCCAGACCCCAAATTTCTCTTGACAATCCTGTACATAAAATTACCTGATACTGGTGCGCCCTATGCTGCAAATAGAGAGTCAAGCTGCGCATAATACATTGTATTTCACGGGACACCGTATAACAATGAGCTTTGCAAACACTACTGTAATTATTATTATTATTATTATCTGAAACTTAGGTGGGCCTGTGTGCTTTAAATGCCAGGGCTTTTAGTCCCAGTCCGGCCCTGCGTATTACTGTTGTTGGATCTTAGTGCATTTTGGGACTCATCACATCTATATATGAAACATCTATACTAGAAACATGTGTTAAAAACACTCAATTAACAACTTAATATCATAAAGGGCAATATACTTTTCATTGCAATGGTTCACATTAGGACTTCCACTATTCCACATTTATGCTACAAGGGTGAAGAATGCGCAAGGACTGCAGTGGAAACTCTAATAATGTTTAATATTTTAATGTTTGGAGAGGTATAGCAGTCTAAGTTAGTGTATAAATTTTGATAGAGGGAAAAAATCTCATCTTTCAAGCAGACAAGTCCCTCCTTATGCAGGCCAGCAAGGGGTCATAATTTTATTGGCAGAGAGACTAGAATCTCTTAGTTAGAAACATTTCCGAGTACTTGATCTTGGTGCCCTACCATTTGAAGGGGAAATTGAGCTGCAGGAGTTGATAGAGATGAGGAAATCCTCAAATACATTCCGAAGAGAAATCAGAAGATATTGAAAGGAGAATGTTATCATGTAACGATTGTCTGAGGAGGAGATTACCCGTAGCCTAAGTTTCCGGGTGGACAACCAGACTTTGTCTCCAGATTTCCAATTGAGAACAGCATGGCTCCACTTGCTACTGATCCTCTTGTATTGAGAGTACGATTTATTTAAACTCTCGTTTACTTGAGCCTAGATGGTTGAAAAAATAGAATTCACCACTGGTACATTAGAGTATGGAATTTGGGGTAGCTTAGGGTGACAGCCGTAAAGTACAAAGAAAGGAGAGCTGTAGATAGCCTCATGGAAGTGATTGTTGTGAGCAAATTCTGCCCAGGGAAGTAAATCTACACAGTTGTTTTGATTAGCAGTAAAGAACATGCATAGAAACTTTTCAAGTTCTTGATTAGTTCTGTCTGTTAAGTCGTTAGATTGAGGGTGGTAGGTAGAAGAAAAGTTTATTTTGATGTAAATAATAATAGAAAGAACCTCCAAAATTTAGATATAAACAGAATTTCCCAGTCAAATGCAATCACCTGAGGACTTCTATGCTGATAGAAGATTTCCTAAACAAAGAGGTAAGCTAAGGTAGAAGCGGAAGAAGACCTTTGTGGGGTACAAAATGAGGGTCTCTGGATAAGCGATCTACGATCACCCTTATGACTGTACAGGATTTGGAAAGTGGTACATCTGTGATGAAATCCATAGTCAGATGAGACCACAGACGATCAGGGACAGGTAACGGAATCAAAGATGCATAAGAACTTTGTTGAGACATTTTGTGTTGGGCACAAATGGAACATGGATCAATAAATTGCATGGCATGGACACTGAGAGATAGCCACAGTAACTCTGATTGATTAACTCACATGTTTTATTAATGTCAGGGTGCAAAAGGTTGATCTTCTAGGACTTAAGGCCACCACACTTTTAGTATCCAAAATAAGTTTATTTTGTTTGGGAGGTTCTGCATCAGAGGGATCGAAGGAACTGGAAAGAGCTTATGCTTTTTTGTTTTTTGAGCCTGGGTGATAAGTGAGTATAAGTTTGAACCAGGAGAAAAACATAGACCAGGCTGGGATTCATGCATTGAGCTGACTGTCAATAGAAGAGGTTCTTGTGATTAGTGTAAATGGTTATTGGGAACAAAGCACCTTCTAGAAGATGCCTCCATTCAGAGAGAGACATTTTTATTGCTAGAAGCTCTTTATCTCCTATGCCGTGATTCTTTTTGATAGGTAGAGGTTTGTGAGAGAAAAAGCCACAGGGGTGAAGCTTCACAGAGGAGTCATACTGAGAGAGAGCAGCTCCAACCCTATAAGAATATGCGTCCACTTCAAAAAAGAAAGGACGCTGACAATTGGGTTACATTAGGATGGGGCAGAATAGAAGGCCTGTTTGAGAGAGTTAAAAGCTTACACTGTCTCCTTTGGCCATTCCTTGGCATTAGATGTTCTCTGGGTTAGCACTGTGATGGGTGCGACCAAGTCAGAATAACCCTTGATAAATTGGTAATAATAATTTGCAAAACCTAAAAAACGCTGGGTAACTTTCAGGCCTTAGGGTTTAAGCCAATCCGAAATAGCATTGAATTTGGTGGTATCCATATGGAGTCCGGTATCAGTGATGATTTAGCACAGAAAGAGCAACTGGGTCTGTTCGAAAAGACACTTTTGAAAATCTCAGAATATGTGGTTGGCCCTGAGCTGAGTAAGAACTTCAGCCACATGTCTCCAATGAGATTGGAGATCCAGGGAAAAGATAAGGATGTCATCTTTATACACCCCTATATATTGATAAAAGAGATCTTGAAAAATGTTATTAAAAAATCTCTGGAGCACAGCAGGAGCATTACATGTGCCGAATGTCATGACCAAGTACTCAATGTGACCATCTCTGCTGTTTAAGGTCATTTTTCATTCATTAGCCTCCTTTAATCAAATGAAGTTGTACACTCCACAAAGGTCAAATTTGAAAAAGATGGTGGCACCTTTGATTTGGTTGAACAGTTTCATAATTAAAGGTATTGGATATCTGTTCTTCACTGTAATGACATTCAAGCCCCAGTAGTCAATGCACGGGTGCAGGCTACCATCTTTCTTTCAACAAAAAAAAAAACGTCACCAGCCGGTGAGGAGAATCTTTGGATAAATCCAGGTTCTAAATTTTCTTGGATATATTCCGCCATGGCATTGGTCTCAGGGATGGAAATCGGATACACATGACCCTGAAGAGAGGATATACCAGGTAGGATTTCTATTCTTCAATCCCAGACTTAGTGTGGAGGATGGACGGTTGCCCTTTGTTCACAGAATACATCGGAGAAATCTTGACACTAGTATAGATAAATCTGGGGAAAGACTAGGGGCCTGATTCATTAAGGATCTTAACTTAAGAAACTTTTTATTTCAGTCTCCTGGACAAAACCATGTTACAATGCAAGGAGTGCAAATTAGTATTCTGTTTTGCACATAAGTTAAATACTGATTTTTTTTTATGTAGCACACAAATACTTGATAGCTTATTTGTACACTGAAATTTAAAGTTGATATTTGTGTGCTACATGAAAAAACAGTCAGTATTTAACTTACAGAGCCGAGACCACTTTCATTGAGGAAAGGGTGTCCATCATCTCTTCCACTGAAATTTTAGAATTAAGTGACTAGACAGCTTCAGGGGAGATTTTCTAGAGTCTACATGAGTGCAGGTAGTCATCATTTGCAGACTCTAATTCAGGGATTTAAGAATGGGATGTTTAGAGATTTTGCAATTTGATAATGAAAAGTGTAGCCTCTATATTAGCCATTTGCCACTTTACACAAAGACTGTTCTTTAAGAAGGGCAGACAATATTTTTATTTATCTCATGGATGGGGTTGGGAAGGAGGAGGAGCAGGAGGATTGGGAAGAAAATTACCCTCAAGTTCAAGTGGCCCTGTGCGTGTCTATCACTTTAATGGAACAGAGTGGTTAAAAAGGGTCCTATATTTGGGGTGTAGCACCAGACCAGAGTGACTGTCCTTGCGTACTGGTTTCCAGATATAATGGACCTGCCTTTTATGTCTGCAAATGTATGTTTGGTGAAGCATGGTACATTATTGCTGATTAAAATATCAACACCTCTTTGCCACCAGTTGGCAGAACAATTGAGGGAAGTTTCCCTATATTGTATGATAAAGTATGGAGAAACTGGTCTCTTGCAGGAATGTTAAATTGGCCCCTCTTAAGAGCTACATGAAGGATAGAATACTTTTTAGGGGTGTAATCCCTTAACCTATAATGGAAATTAGGTTAAGTGGTATGAGAAAAGTATATGGGAGGAGAATAAATTAACTCCTCTGAGAGAATCTCAGAGGTCACATATGATAAATGTATTCGTCTGATTTTCTAGTGAAAGTGCAGGAAAATACCAAACAAGTGAGTGGAGGGTAAGGGGCTTCTGGTAAGGTGGGAAGTATGAGACAAAAGATAAGCGCAAGTAGATAACCAGGAGTCTGGGGGAATAGTAAGGTATTCATGAAATATAATAAATGTAGCACCATGTGAAGCTTGAGCGTTGGGTGGGGGATGCCAAGGAAAGGATTATTGTTTATGGGTATTCACAAGAATCTGGGCACCAACAACATGTTATCATAGGTTAAGAAACCCGATAAAAACAAACCTTCACAGAAAGTGTAAGATTAGAGGTTCATCAATAGCAAACATAGTATTAACCAAAAAAAGAGGTGCAAATGAAACCCTTGAGCAGGCTGCCAATGGGGTTCTAGAAGTGAAGTAATGCCCTGAATTGGGCTAAGAGTTTGTTATTTTCTGATTCTTTATGCTGTCAATTAAAGCATTTTTACTTTTAAAGTTTAAGTTTGCTGGCTGGAGACAATTATATGCACAGAAACACACATTCCCTGGTCAATCCGGTCACAATGTCTTCTATAAAAGTCCAGCCCACAGTGCTTAAATGATGTCCTTCAGGGGCCGAGAGTTAAAAAAGAGGAAAAACATACAAAATGCCAAGGGGTAGAGACAAACACCTGCGAGTAGCTTAACATACTCAATATTGAAAATAAAGTTTAAGTGTTTACTAAGACATGAGCTGCTAGTCCAGTTTGCAATTACTTCGACTATTTCCCACTCTTCATTTTGGAATGTTGTTTTTATGTCTTGAAACAACTAATTAATCAGGCAGTGCATGTGAAGGGGAAACCTGTTACCCTGGGTGAGCAACTGGCCACTTGCAGGGAAGACGCTACGGATTCACAGTGGCAGACTATACTCCTTTGTGAAAAATCCTTATAGGACTCAGGGGAAAACAATTAAAAAGAAAGAAAGCCCTGAAGGGTGGTGAAGCCTATTTAGGTGAGGATTACTTCGTAAAGTGACCCAATAAAGTCAATGATAAAAATAAATATTGGATTAGGCATAGTGGACAATTAGCTGTTGAGAAGCAGTGGAAAGTGATGCTAAGATGCAAGTAGATGAGATGGATAAGAGCTCTGCTGAATAATGTTGCAGATGCTACAAAAACCTGCATGGCATAAGGCCCAGGGATGGCACTTGCTTTGCTAATTGGGAAGGACAGGAGCATGAAAAGTTATTCAGTAGAACGGAAACTGATGAGTAAGGGTTACATTCACTCACTCTGTTTTAGATAACTTATAATCCACAATAATAGAGTAGATAGAAAGAAATCTTAGGCTGGGAGTGCTCAGAGCACTGACTGGCACTGGTTACTTGTTGAGTTCCAGAGACACCAGCAGCCTGACTGTGACTAAGATGGAGGTTGCCATCATGCGACAGGTATGAAATGTGTTCTGCTACTCCCAATGCATTAAGGGATGCCCAAAAACATTCCAGAGGGGCTCAGTAACAATGGATGTGGGCCTAGTTCGGTCTTGGCCTAAGTGATGGGCAGCACAGTGGCACAGTGCTTTTCTGTCTCACAGCACTGAGGTTATACATTTATTACAACCTGGGTCCTATCTGACAATGAGAGGCCAGGATATGGCTAGGTAAAGAGGCCATTGTTAAAATATATCAATCTCCAGTCGGAACCCACAATTTGGTGAAGAAGGATGGAAAGGGTATTGCTAATGCCATGGCTCCAGTAAGGTGATTAAAGTATACAGCAGGTATGATAATTAACCCAACATGTGAATAAACCAGGCTACTGAATATATCATCCTTTCTAGGCAACTGCTAGATATCCTGGTGCTCAAGAGCACCACTACCCACTATTATTTAAAAATTCCCTTCACAGAAAAGCAGGAGAAAGTCAAATGTTGATTGAGCTCACCATGGGCCACATATTGGAGTCTGTGTATCCAGATAGATACTTGAAGTTATGGATAAAAATAGTGGAACTTTTAGTGGCATTGAAAAGCCCACAAACCTAAATATATAATATATATATAAATATATAGATTCAAAATTATCAGTCTTTTGGTCAGTGACTAGTGTTTAGGTGCAAAACATGGGTCTTCACCATGCAATTCAGATGTAGAACATATATTAGCTTTAATTGTCAGCAACTGCATAACAAAATAACACCGGCTCAAAGAATAAAAAAGGACCTAGCTTCAATTCAAGGCACTTCTTGTCTACCCTCTATCAAGTGTGTACTCAAATCCTTAGCAAGCTGCTGCTGAGTCTGGTAACACACCCTTTTCAGTCTTGTTTGAACTTGCTTTGTCTCAAATTGAAATTTGTGTATTATAAAGAATAATATATGCCCTTGCTGTAAAAAAAGTATCCTGTGTCAGCACGCTGACAGCTATTAAGCAGTACTGATCCACAGTAAACGTGCAGGAAGGATTCAGCTAGCGCTACCAGCAAAGAGCTGCTGCAGCAGCTACATATTATCAAAGAAGCATGAGTGGTTTCAGGTAGCAGATAAGGAAACTGGTGGTGGTGCTAATGATAACTTACTAAATTTGGGGACACCATATTTTCCCTAGGAGTGGTAAGTGATGACTAGTTGCTAACATTGAAAACCCCTAAAGCATAATGGGGCAAGGTGGCAGAGTGAACCCATACTGTCACAACTTTTAGTTTTGCTCTAAGGAATTCCACGAAGAACACATTCAGCCAAATTCAGCTGAAGACTTTGGTAAATGTCCCTATTTTGGGTACCATAGTGACACTGTGCCTTGTTTCCTGAATATCTGGAGCCATGGGTTCTAGCCTGACCAGGGCAATATGTGTCTGGCCTTTGTATGTCCTCCAGGTTTCCTCCCACAGTCCAAAATCATACTAGTAGGTTAATTAACTTCTGACTAAATTGCCCCTAGTGTTTATTTGTGTGGTAGAGAATTATACTGTGAGCTTCCCAGGGGCAGTGGTTCATGTGAATGATTAAACATTTTCTGTAAAACACTGTGTAATATGTTTCCACCCACAACCTAGTCAGAAAACCAGACAGAACTGAGTTTTCTTCTGTGATTTATTATTGTCCACAGACAACGTTTGCACACCTTATTTAATGTACAAAATGTGACAGCAAAAATAAATAAAAAGAAAAACTTCTCCACTTTGGAGACTGAAGAAACAGACTCTTATTAACCTTCCATTACCAGTCAGATCATTTGTGTCTAGCAAAATATTATAAAGTATATGCCAACGACCAGTGTTTGTACTTTGTTTTTTCTTTTGCTTCTTTCTCACAGGTTCCAGGCTAACTGCCTTCCTTCAGCAATATGTGTGTGAGCGCTTTCAGAGCAAAGGTTTTATTCTAGCTAATTAACCACCTAACTAATATTAACATGCTGGAAAAATAAAAAAATTCAAACATATGATATAGAATGAATCTGTTACTCTAACTCACTTACCTCTTCTCACCTAACAGCGGAACAATAGTGATTGCAGGAGGTGCAATTGCAACTGGCCCAGCCCTGTGTGTGTATGTGTTTGGAAGTGTGTAGAAGTGCTGTTGTAAATCCCTACGGCTTCTTGAGTCTCCAACCATAACCCTTCCAATTCCTCATTCATAAGGGAAAACAGTCTCGAGTTCCCAACATTTGCTTCTCACTAATTTGATTGTTATCATTTCCTATACAGTCTCCTGTCTATATTGAATGATACCATATATATTAGAGATGAGTGACTTGGATTTGGTGATCCAAGTTTTACACAGTCATGACTTGAATTCGTGTGCCAATTTTGGACCTCAAAACGAGACAGAACGTCATTCCCGGGAAAATTTTCCATGCGAAACTCACAGTATATATCCAGAGCCGGATTAAGGGAATGGAGGCCCCTGGGCTAAGGGGGCCTCCATTGCTCCGTGAGGGCCCCCCCCGTGATCCGAGCTGCCCGCGCCCCCCCCCCTCCCCCATGATCCGAGCCGCCCGCGCCCCCCCTCCCGGCACTTACCTCCTTCCCCGGCGCACTGTACGCTCTTTACTGAGGAGATCTCCTGAGAGTGAGACTCACGAGATCTCCTCAGTAAGGAGACTACAGCGCGCCGGGGAAGGACCGCAGTGAAAGTGCTCAGCAGCACTGATCGCGCCGGGGGCGCCCCCGTCCCCGACCGATCAATACTGCTGCTGAGCACTTTCAAGGGCCCCTTGGATGCCATAGTCCCCTGGGCTGTAGCCCAGTTAGCCCTATGGTTAATCCGGCCCTGTATATATCCCTCCTCATTTTCTAAAGTGCAATCTTAGATCAAACATCGTGTAGAGAGGAGGATAGCTGCAGTGCTCTGCTCTGAAAATATCATTCAAGGGGAAAGAGGGACATAGAACGCAACAGAATTGTGTGATTACGTTAAAGCAGTTCTGTAGAGATCAGTTAGTTACTAAACTGCTGGTTTGATAAAGTGGAGATGTTGCCTATAGCAACCAATTAGATTCTAGGTGACATTTTGCAAAATGTACTAAATAAATGATAACTAGAATCTAATTGATTGCTATAGGCAACATCTCCAATTTTTCAAACCAGCAATTTAGTAAACATAACCCTTGATCTCTTACCAAACGTCTGTCATCTATCATGTCAGCGAGCTAACCTAAGGGCCGCGACCTGCACACCTCCGGCAGAAAAATCCATCCCGCCTTTGCGTCGGTTCTTGGTGAAGACCGGGGGGTTTGTTAGAAACCACGCCTTGGGAAGGCCAGTGGTAACACTGACTACTAGAAAACTCCTAGGAATCGTAACAAAAGCAAGCACATTAGATAAAGTGAGTAAGGTGCAAGAGATAAAAATGCTGACACGCTACGCACACACTAAATTTTGAACATTAGCAAACATCACTCAGACACGTTATTAGAGGAAAAATAGAAGGATGATTTATTCTGCAGAACAACATTAAATATAGCACAGCACTCTTAACAATAGCAGTTCCAGAAAGTGAGGAAATCAGTTCAAATAAACCCAGTGGGATATGTTTCACTGCGAATCTCTGGCAGAGCATCACCTGTTGGCCAAAGTCAGTCACACACATGTCCAGCTCTCAGGATTGCCTATTTTATCACTTCATAATCATACCTTGGGGATTGCCTGCCATGGGGAGTTGCAGAAGTTCTCCATTGGTGGGCTTTTCACCCTATCCAGCCCTCTCCCCTACCTCCTTTAGTTGACCCCTGCTGGGTCCTGGCTGCCTGTAGAGCTCACTAGTGGACAATAAGGAGCAAATAGAATGAAAAATGGTACCTTCAACTCAATTCACTCAACTCCTGAGTATTCCCTGTGGAGGTGGAATTTAACCCCTGAATGCTTTTTCAAGAAGATGTTACGTTTCCATCACTGATACTTCCTGAGACCAACAGGGCTCAAAAGTGCAGCCCGGGTAAAGAACTGTAACTCTGTTTCCATACACCATGCCCATTTCTTAACATTCCACCCCCAACTTTAAGTCTGTGTGCCCCGTGGCGAGAGAGGCTGGCAGGGCAGCTCCAGGGGTGTACCAAGGCTTGGAGTCTGGTTCCTGCTGACGGGACAGGCCATCCGCGTTCCTGTGATCTTTAACCTTTTTGTGGAATATAGAAAAGTAATACAGTTGTAGGATTAAGCTCCATATCAGTGACCCTCCATTGTCTCCTTGCATTGCGTTGTTGCCAACTAAGAGGATTATTATCTGTGACCACCAAAAACTCATGCCCATATAAGTATGGCTGTAACTTTTGAGGGCCCAAACTATGACCAGGCACTCCTTTTCAATAGTGGCGTATGCTATCTCACGATCAACAAATCCCCAGAGAGATAGGCCCCTGGGTGTTCACAACTATTGAATGGTATAATGTCCCCCAGTGCCAGCATTTCATCGACCTTTTTTTTGATCAATTCAAGCACCTCCAGACTCACTCGTTCTATTTGCTGAATAGCCTGAGCCTCCCCAGTGTCTACATGATGGGCCACTACATGAGTGCACCCAGGCCTGATGGTGAACTGAGGCCTCTCTACCTCCAATACTTCCTTCATCTGTTGAGTCTTGGCTCCTGCTAAATGTAGGCCTATGGGCACCGCCTCCACCACTGGGTCCTTTAATTTTGCTGTGAGAATATCGGAGATGGGGTCAGTCTCTGGGTCATCCATAGGTGGGCAGCAGATTGCCATGGCCCCTATTTTCCTGGTAACATACTCCTTTAACCGATTAATGTAATAGGTAACCACCCACCTCCGATTTAGTGCAATAGCATAATCTACCCGGGTCAGTCTGCCCACTATGGTATAGTACCCTGCCCAGGTCACCTGTAGCTTGTACTGGCACCATCACTTTCTGTCCGACTTCTAGCTCTCTTTCTTTAGCCCTCTGGTTGTAATACTGGCACTGCCATTCCTGTGCAGCCAGCGTATGGTCATGAGCGAGCTGCATAAACCTCTGCAGTCTATCCCTTATTTGTGCCACATATTCCAAGACGGGAACCTCAGACACCCATACCAAAACCTTCAAAGATTAGTACTATGCACTTCTCAATGGGCAGAGAGAGCAGTCATTGCTATCCAAGAGCAGAGGTTTCAAAACCTTGCCACTATATAAATAAATAAGGATGATAATAGACGAAGGTGACCTGCACTAATGTCACAAAACTTTAAAGTCTATGCACATAATACATTTTGAATGTTACAGGGCATGCATCATAGACAGTATAGCTACAATAAGAGGCAGATGTAATTGGATAGGCAGTGGTATGAATGAATATAGTTAGACACTTATAAAAGTAAATAGAAGAAGGTGGCCTGCACCCATATTACAAAACTTCGAAGACTACAGACACAATACCTTTTGAATGTTACAGGGCAAGCATCATAGACTTTGAAGCTACAGTAACAGGCAGAGCTCATTGGATGGACAGTGGTATCAATAAATACAGTTAGACATTTATAAAAGTAAATATTAAAAGGTGGCCTGCATCCATACCAAAAACTTCAATGACTAATACTATGCACTTTTCAATTGGCAAGAGAGCATTCATTGGTACCCAAGAGCAGAGCTCTCATACCTTGTTTTACTTATATGCTCTGTGCCATAATGTTGCCCTTCTGAATCAAACCAGTGGACTTGTATATAGTGATAAGTAGGGTTGAATAATCAGTGCACAGTGGAAAGCTTCGGCCAACCCCGGGTAAAGGGGACTGCCCGAGGCTTGCAACAAAGGTGGGCCGCAACAGGGGCTTACCTAGAATTATTGTTTAAGCGGTGAGCTATTTGTGCCCTGCCCCCTTTTTTGCTAACAGAAGCAGTGGGCAGCAAGCAGCTCCTCACTATAGTCATGTTCCCGGTGGCTGACAGGTAGGCAGATAATGCTGCTTGGCTGCGCTGATTGTGTAATTTGTCTGTCTGAGCACAGGCAGAACAGGCTGCAACATGCTGCTTAATGTGTTATTAAAAAATATTGGCCACTAAGAGTTATGGCTAATTAACTCAATTAAGTTTTTTGCATACTCCTAAGGGCCTAATAGTCACAACATATGGAAACACTGTAAGGTTATTTATGCAGTGTTGTAGTAGGGACAAATTATCTGGTTTGTATACAAGATAACTATCTAATTGCAGTGTGTAAATTAAGTGGTCAAGAAACACCAATGACTTCTGTTGAAAAGTGCATTCTCCATTTTTGCATACAAATTGTGATGTCATAGTGGTGCCAAATGTGTTTCCTGTGTTCCAGAAGAAAGTATACCAAGATGTCATCCAAAAAAATAATTACAAACCGGTCAAGATGGTCTTTGAAATTGTCATTAATGAACAGTTGAAATGTAGCAGGGGCATTGTTAGAAGCCAAAGGCATAGCGCAGAACTCCCAATAGCTGTATCTAGTGCAAAATAATTATTGTCCTCTACTCGTCGGTCTGACTCAAACAGGTTATAGTTCCTCTCAAGGTCTAGTCTAGTAAATAGTTTGACATGTTGTACAAATCTCAAAAGCTCAGGATCTAGGAACCTGCACTGTGATCAAGTCTAATGCATCATTTGCCCTGACCCTCGCTTTGGATATGCGTAATCTCTGGAATACTGTATGCCCTGCCCTTCAGTTTAGACTCCACTCCAGGTCAGTTCAAACAATGCTTCTCCAAAGGTGGGAGCAAGTCACTCCAACAGCTGTGTACGTGTCTTGCCTCAGGGATCTGCCAAAAATTTAGTTTAAACTAACCTATTAACATATTCGGTATAGAGTATTTTGAGCATTAATCTCAAACTAATCATAACTAGCGATCGCTTATCTGATGAAAACCAGATTACTTCTGGTGACATGTGGATTAATTTAAGGCCAAACACAATACATTTCTTGTGACCTGAACCCTAAATATCTTTAATGTAGCTTTACCATATTGTAATAAATTTCTAAGTCTTTTATATTACTAATAAAATAATGTAGGTTGAAAGATCCAGTAAAACTGAAGTATTTACATATGTAAGTGTGAATGTAAGTATATTTACTGTGTTTTCCTATGCAATTGCATAATAACCCTCTGTATGCCATTGCGTACAAATCGCAATTGCACAGGAAACTATAACAATCAATATTTATTCATTTAAACAATTTCATCCAATTATTTGAGATAGACAGTTAATGCCTGCATTTCTGTCCACAGTTCAGGTCCTCTTGATAGGTGTCTCTTATATATCTAGCTCCATTGTTGGTTCTGGAACAAGCCCCTACTCCTACTATGTGCCTAATTCCTGAGGAACACCAAGTATCTGTGAGCTCCTCTTGCTCTAAGGGAAAGAGGATTGCTAAATCCTAAGACCACAGTGAGTTTGGTTTTAATGGTTCATTCCAGGTAATTTGGTTTCTCCCCTTACAGTTGGGTCCAAATAGATGTTCTATTTCACTGCCATATGGCTTGTGATCAGAGGTGATGGTAGCAGCAATGGACACAGAAAGTAGGAAAAACCACATACTGTATTGATCCTCGAATTGTGAAGAAACAGCCATGGAATATCAAATACAGCAGGAAAGTGCAGGGACCATATCAAGTTGAAGGCAAGGTAATCTTTATGATTAGCAATAGTATTTGCTATACCTGCAGTTACCAGTAAGACACAAGCAGCACTGCTTTAAACCCCTAAACTGGATTTGCCATGCACTCATAAAAAAAAGTCTCTACATGGCAGGGAGTGCTCTAGACTTGCCCAGAACATTCAGAGATGTTTGCTATAACACAAGGCATATTCTTTCTCTGTTAGATGACCACACAGTCTATAACATGCAAGGGTTCCTCTACTGGGATAGCAGGCCCAGGAATGAAATGAGAAGTGGCAGTGATTGATTGATGATGCCTCCATTTTTGGCACCATCATTCAGTAAGGTCAGCATCAATGGTAACATACCAAGCAATAAATTGCTCTAGGTCATCAGGAGGCCCCCTGTGCCACCACACACACATACTACATTGCCACATGCCCCCTCTGCCATCACACACATACTACATTGCCACAAGTCCCCTGTTCCATCACACACATTATTGTGCCTCTTCATCACCATGTTGTGATAATCACACTGCACCCTCCATGCTCTCCCCTTCACCTGCCCCCCCTTCATCACACATTGCCATGCTGCTTTTGCTCCCACTCTCATCACTCTGTGCCATCCTGCTTCCCTTCCTTTATCACTCTGTGCCATCCTGCTCCCCTCCTCATCACTCTATTCCGTCCTGCTTCCCGCCCCCCTTCATCACTCTGTGCCATCCTGCTTTTCACCCACCCTTTATCACTCTGTGCCATCCTGCTTCCCACTCCCCTCTTCATCACTCTGTGCCATCCTGCATCCCCCTTCATCACTCTGTGCCATTCTGCTTCCTCCCCTTTTATCACTCTGTGCCAACCTGCTTCTCCCCTTCATCACTCTGTGCCATTCTGCTTCCCCCCTCACCAACGCGTTTCGTCTGGAGACTTCGTCAGGGATGTGGGTTGTCTGTTGGTAAGTGGGTCTTCTTATCCTTGTCTTTCATTGTTGCATCCAATGGGAAGGGGTGGGGGGAGGGAAATGGGGGGGGCGGACCCTGGGAGGGATTTTGGGACTTGAATGTTCGTAAATTTATTACTTTGAGATTTGTTATCTTTAATATTCAAATTGGGGGGATACAGTGGGGTAGGCAGCTTTTGTATGGAAACTTGGTTATTAAATGTGTGCTTTTTTATATATATATTCGGGTTCTATGATTATACGTATTGTGAATTGGTTCTAATCGGGAGAAGCGATCGGGGCATGAATATGAGGTCTGTTTGATAATGATGTTATATGATGTCCGGGGCTTATGGGAAATGAGGAATGAGGACGTATTTTATGGAGCATCAGTTTAATAGAGGGGGCGGGGGGGGGGGGGTGAGTGGACTTAAGGTATTCCCCATGCCGGAGACTTAAATGAATGTGGTTATGAGTATGTATGAGTAAATTCAATGCAGAGTGAGGGGTGTCTAGGGAATAATTCCACTATGTAATTTATATATTGTTAATGGGGGTGGGGGATGGTGGGGGGGAGATTGGAGGGCGTGTTTACTAGACCTGGGAGTGAGCTACGGGGAGAATAAATATGAATGATTCCTTGGGTATATTGGTGATGATTAATGGATTTTAAGATACAAGTTAGGGGTGGGTGGGATGGGAGAGGGATTGGGACAATAGGTGAGGTGTAATATATTAGGGGAGTGTTCTAACTATTTTTATGGCTTTTTCGGATTGAAATGAATTAAATAGGTATAATTATTTTTCAACTCTATATTTGTGGTTAACTGATGGAATTTTATGTTTATATTTTGGTTAGTATGTTATAAATCGTTTAGTTACCACTGGTCCTAGTTTAACCTATAGTATGATTCCCTGAAATATTTTATTGTTCTACAGGGTTTGTATTATTTGCAATGTTATGCTTATAATTATGTATGTGCCTTCCTTTAAAAACAAAAGCAGGCACTGCATGAGGGTAAGGACCAGAACTGATAATCTGTCTATTCAGTTTTCCTGCAAAACTTGTCAGGAGCTTGCTGTCAGCCATGGGAACTAATACAATCACCTGACTGGTTTCTTTGGGCCCCTTTGAAACACTTACTGTCTAACTATGTATTTTACCTATGATGTATAGCCCTTAATTTGCTCCTTAGAGTGGATCACCCTTTTCTCTGGCACCTTTTGCTCCTCCCACTGTTCTTTAGCTAGAGCTAGAAAACTTATTGAATGCCTTCCAAATAGATGTTTATGAGAAGACTTTAACAATGATTATAGGACTTCACAAATATCTATGACAGTTAGGTAAAAATATGTGCCAATGATGATCATAGGAATTAATGGGGACTTTAAAGAAGGTTTGGGAGCTGTCAATTTGACAACTGAGAATCTAGACAAGAACAGCAAACGCTGTATACCTCTTTGTATAATCCTGGTCAGAAAAACTCACTTAGGATTCTCTATTGTTGGTTTTCTGCTCATGCTTATTAGAGGAACACTCATTCACATTAAGCCTGAGGAAGGCCAGCTGAGTTTATGGGCGAAACGCGTTGGTTTTACTGGCCTTGACCTACACATCCACATGTTTATTTGATTTATACGTTATTAGGTGTGAGCAGCACTGGTAAGTGCGTCAGACTGCTACAAATCCATTTGCATAGAGACTCTTCCGGAGAAGGTTGGTAATGTAAGTGCCCTCTTAAAAGACTGTGTTGTTCTATTTCACTGTTTTCATCCTTTTGACCCTGCAGTGTCAGCTCCATTTTTCCACTGTCACATAAGCTGATCTGAACCTTACCACGCTCAGCAATGTTATGGATTTACCAAAGGACATAAACATTATTGTTTCTTGCTGTAGCTGAATAATCTTTATGCTAAAATTTCTTTACCAATATCTGCAATCTGAGCCAGAATTGTTCACATATACAGACACACTGAGCCTGATTCATTGAGGAAAGTAAAGCAAAAAAGGAGTAACTTTGCACTTTGGCAAAACCATGTTGCATTGGAGGGGAATATAAATTTAAAATGTGATTGCAGATTTGTATTTTAGGTAGGGCGTGTATTAGATCAATTTCAAATTTCAGTGTACAATTAAAGCTATCAAGTATTTTGTGCTACATGAAAAAAAAGACAGTATTTAACTGCAGAATAATAAACTAATTTGCACCCCTTGCATTGTATTGGTTTTTCCCAGGAGAAAAATTACTCCTTCTTTTGCCTTACTTTTGTTAATGAATCAGGCCCACTGTGTGTCTTTGCAAGTTTTTGCATTGTGTTATTGTCATACTTTTATATTTCAGGCCATACTGCTTAGCTTATTATTATTATTATTATTATTATTATTATTAATTTTGCATTTATTTTACCCTCCTGATTAGATACTTCTGTCGTTCTGTCCAGAGCAGATATATACATGTATATTTGAATTTGAATTTTTATTTTTATTTTTATCTTCACTTGTCATTACCTTGCATTAGCTTTCATTATTTCTATTGTGTGATCCCATTGCCTATAGCCGTCACACCCTCACATACATATGTGCTTTGGAGTTTCTCTTCTTTTTATGAATTATTCCATATAAATAGGGGTCTACTATTTATTTCAGTTAGGCTGCTTCCCCTCTCTCCCCCTATTCTTATTAGGAAGCACAGATAAGATATCTCTATGTTTGTACCATTTTGTAAGGATTGGTGAATCGCTTTCACTCTCTCCCAAAACAGCATCAAAGTATTCAATTGATTTAGACCTGCTGCTGTTTCATTACATCTTTATTTATATTTAAAAGAGCACTGTGTATATTGGATAAAACCCTTGTTTTTGTCTTCTCCTTTTATAACATTTAGTCTTACATATCTTTTACTTTTCACAATACAAATTTGGAATACATACAACTACATATCTTCTGTGGTCTTTCGTCAACAATTGTGCTTGGGCATGTGTTTTAAAACCTGGAAAATTTTCCCCAAAAGAATTAAAGGATAGAGGAACTTTGAAATCACTGCTGCAATAGATTGGAATGTTTGGCTCAGATACTCTATTTACACAGGTAGCTGAAGAACATTTAAAACAACCATTTACATATACCACTCTAAGTATTTTGATTTGGAAACAAATGTGAAAAAGAAGTTAAACTGCTGGACACCAGGTTTACATCACTCCCAGAATCTACAAGTGCCATACTGGCTTTCCATTCAACAGTACATTTTGGCTGAAGGCACCCATTGATTTTTGTTCTCCTAACAAGCACATTAGGACATGGTGGGCTTAATCTTACCAAACATATGAATAGGGTATGAGTTTCTGCAAATGGGACAATGTGCTTTTATATGTCCCAGTTCACAATATACACCATATACAAAGCTTTTCTGGGATGGGAGGACCTTTGTAAGACTTTGGGTGTGTCCCATGTCATCTTGAGAACTGTGAGAACTATCCAGCTCCCATATCTTGTTTTATTGGGTAATAAAGTAGTTTTGTGCAATGTTGGCATATTAAAGTGTGCCAACATTACAGATTTTTCTTTTGCAGCATGCTGTTTTTCCAGAGCCACCCTTGGATCATTCATTGTAAGATTTCCTTTCCCCGGTCAATTCTGTAACTCTTGCAATAGTCCTCATAGTATATGATCTAAAACCAGTGCTTCAGCTAATTGCTTTGGTGATGCACTTTCTGATTTTAACCATCTCTTGGCTAAATGTATCAATTTGGCTATGGTGCCTTATGTTCCATACTTCAGGAGTCATCCCACTTCTGACTCAAGTCTCGGAAAATCATAGTCTTTTGCAAATCAAAATACACCTTCTGAGGAAATAAACCTAGAACAAACTTTCTCTATTACTTGCATCAGGGTATAACACACTGCAATCCACAATATAGCCACAAATTGTATCATCTATTTGTATCATCTATTTGTATCAACCTGAAAACAGCAAGATTTTTGTTCATATCTAGTTAAAACTTGCATTCATTGTTTTTTTTCTATTCTGTGACTCAACTATTTTGACTATGAACTTATATAGTCTACTATTAGTTTATTGTAGTGTTATTCCATCCTATTACATTGTGTCACGGTACCTGGAATAATTGGATCCTGATTTGCCAAGTTTGATTCTACTCCTTGCTGAGGAGCGGAGTCTAATGTAGCAGATGACCCCCGCAAAGAGGTTTGGACTTAGCTGCCTCTACTAGGCAAGTTGCAGCCCTCTTGGGGAGTACTTGGCCAGACCTGCGGGAAAAACACAATAGCAGAGGAACACGAGGGACACCGAGGTGGCGGTCAGCAAGTTGCAGGATAGATGCTACTGAAGGTGCGATAACCTGCGGATGACAGGAGAGGCACCACCGGATTGGTGAAAGTGTAAGAGATTGCGGATTGCTGAGTAGATACCACTGGAATGGTAGAGTTGCGATAGTTTGCAGATTGCAAAGTAGAGAATAACAATCCACGTCTAGTTCCAACAGCGTTGGTAACCCAAAGAACAGACACAGGATATAGGAAGGATGTGCCTTATATAGGGGAATTTAGATTGTGAGGCAATGAATGGGAAACAGAAGGTTTAACAGGAATCGGGTCTGTGCATCTGCAGACCTGCAGTGGAGAATGGAGGCTGGCTGGAGCAGGACGGAGGAGCCACCAGTTGGGTAAGTGTGTTGCACTTTGGGTAGCAGGACCGAAGCTCCGGCGTGTGACACATTGATTGTCTTTGCTAATATTAGATTGTACATGAGCATCAGTATCCTGAGATACTATTGATAATAGTTTTTTCTGATCTCATTTAAAACTAAATATTTCTATTGTCCTTTAATTGTAATACTCCCAATTTCTCAGGGATTTTCTCAGCACCACAGTCAGCACTGCTACTTCTATACAGCTACTCCATCTTACTATTAGAGCACTTCTTATGGGGCTCTCCAACTGGGTTTCTTCCTCATTTGGCCTCACTATTAATAGTAACTCTCCCATAAAGCCACACTGCGCAGTTCAGTGACCCCCCCTCTCTATGGGAGCACTTCTCAGTGAGCTATATCCATGGGTGTGTGTTAAAATGACTCTCCTTACTACTCATACAGCTTTCCTGTGGTGCAAACATTATTAATGGTTAGGGTACCCCTGATGGTAGGGATCCCTCTTACTGGTCACACTTGCAGGGCTCTAAATGATGGGGCCTTCCTCATTCATATATTATAACTGGGTCTCATGGAAGCCACCACATGCCCACTCCCAACATGTTAGAGGCAACAACTAGCCTATGGGGAACCCCTCTATGGCACTTTTTTCAATGAAAGTCTGAATCCTCCTTGCTTGGGTCAACAACGTCCCTTCTGCGGCACTCACTGTGCACCTAGCTGATTTATAATGGTGTTTTTAAAGTAATTCTATTGTTTTCAAATAAGCATTGCATAGGCGATTTATTGTGTTTCCAACGCACAAAGTGATTTATTTTAGCAGATGTAAATAGTTAACAGTTCAATACAATATTATATTATGATACAGTACAGTACAGCTAATACCAAAAGATAAATACATACCGCTGCTATCGCATGCATTAGCTGCGCTCCCATGGGTCCCGGTGAACAGTATATCCATTTAGAATACTGTGGTCAGAGTAGACTGAGGCTAGTGGGGGTGCAGCTATGATTATATATATACATTCAGTGTTACAAAGTGAACAATAGAGATGATGTAGCTTGCTTCTATAGGTCCAGACTTCAGGTGGGTCCAGGGTAAACAGGTCATAGGCTAGTTCAAACTAAAGAATCCAAAGGTGGGGATCATCTCTCCAGGGGATGGGCTCCTTTCTTCCCGCCACGACTCCAGTTACAACAAGTCCATTAGCATTTTACAGTCTGATATCAATCTGACAAGATATTGCCTAACATCAATAACTAGAGTATGCAATATGCGATCTCTTCGGCGATGGAACTGGACAGCTGCTGATGTAAAGGGGATTAGAATGATATCAGACATGACACATTTCCTATAACCTGAACCTTAAATAACACTGAAGTGCACATATAATCATAATATATAAACTAATAATAAACTAAATGCTATCTGCTCATAAATTACTGTGTAACGGAACCAATATGAATATGAATTATATAAATAACTAAATGTTGTAATGCGAGTGTGTACGTGCGTATTTTACAGCGTGATAGCCGTATGCCACGTGTAGCGTGACATACTGAGTGCAATCGGCCAATAAAACAATATTAACCAATATACTTTCGTTCATCCAATTATACGACTTCGACAGTGTACTAGAGCTTACATGATGGAGGTCTCTCCCTCTCTGGTCCACATCACTAATTCAGACCTCATGGCCGTTTGCCACACACCCTCTGCCCAAACACCAGGGGAACCTGGGACCTCTTCCTCCCCTGTCTCGGGTCCCTGGCAGTGTGGCCGCTTTACTTGCAGGACAGGAAGCCAAAGTCTTTTATAGACTCTGGCTCCAATTTCACTATTCTACAACAGGCAATGGCATCTATCCAGTGAAGCGACCCCCTCGTCACCACTACCGCGAACAAGGGTAGGCATTGGCCTCATTGTGGTTTCATTTCCCCCCAGGGTGACCTTACTCGCATCACCAGGATGGGGGGTCAGGGTCACAACCTGTAAAACTGCAGCCATTACAGTAGCACAATAGGGTGTAGTACATTTGGATTGGCTGAGTATTTTTTTTCAAGTTCATACAACATATATACATATTAGTTAATAAGTTTGACAATAGATCTATACAAAGTTGATCCATGGACCTGTCCAGGTGTTCAAATTAAACAATTTGGATACAGGGGGTAATAGATATTCATACTAAGTCACTCCCCAGAGCTGCTACCTGTACTTAGCAACAGAGCGCATTGCTCTGAACTCCCTTTCACTTCTGGGAAAGTAGACAAAAAATGCAAGACACACTGGTGCACAAATAAGATACAGCCCCTTCCTCCTCAAGGCAAATAGTTTCAGTAATGTCCAATTATTTTTGTTAGGGATCTAGAGAAATCCTATTCTATGTTAGTATATGGTACATTTTAGATCAATTCTTTCCCCTTTTTCTAATTTAATTATATTGTAAGCGTAGATGTTAAGGGATTTTGTTCTTGAATGAATTTGCTCTAGTGAATAAGAAATGCGGGTTTCCTGGAAGTTCATATATTAAAAATGCAACAAGAATGTTCACCTATGATGGGCTTTTTATGGGGAATTTCATATATATGTATAATAGCTATCCGAAACAGCTCAGATGTTACAATCTGTGATTGGATTGTTCTAATACACTAATTTAGTTTTAACAGGTTTAGTCCTTTAAATTTGTAATAGTAGACATGTGATCCGAGGGGATACAATGCATGTGCGCTTCAATAAGAGGTGTTGGCCTATGTGTAGATTGTTATATTTTGAAATAAAATGTATTTTATTAATAAGTACTCATCAATATTGTATAGCAATTTAGTAGAGCCTATGTAGAGCTACAGTAGCATAGGGCACATACATTTTTTAGGTGGTTTGCAATGCATAAGAATTTGTTTATTGAGAAATGATCGTTTATACTTTGGAGAGAGATCCTTGTCTGAATTTTTAAACTTTATAATAAGCACTGATTGGTTGGGGCGTGTTTGATAAGAACGCACCTTCCTTCACAATACCATGAGAAAGACTATATATATTTACTAAACTGCGGATTTGAAAAAGTGGAGATGTTGCCTATAGCAACCAATCAGATTCTAGCTGTCATTTTGTAGAGTGCTCTAAATAAATGATAGCTAGAATCTGATTGGTTGCTATAGGCAACATCTCCACTTTTTCAAACCTGCAGTTTAGTAAATCTAGCCCCTGGTCAAAGTTGAAATGTATCAGTGCGTGAGAAGGGTATTTGTATATCTACAACGAATAGTGTGTATATTTTGTCCATGATAGTCAGACATCAGCAGCTCCATTTCAGGTGTGAGCTGTCTGAGATGTGTTAATGCCTTTCCACCTTTTCCATCTGGTACGGCCCTTTATAACACTGATATCATGTAGAAATGCTGTTTATAAATGTTATCCATGTGAGTGTGAAATAAAAGTTTATATGTTTTTTTCATCTATATTGGACTACACTATCATCATCATCACCATTTATTTATATATATCGCCACTGATTCCGCAGCACTGTACAGAGAACTCATTCACATCAGTCCCTGCCCCATTGGAGCTTATAGTCTAAATTCCCTAATATACACACACACACACACACACACACACAGACCAGGGTTAATTTTGATAGCAGCCAATTAGCCTGGCTGCTATCAAAATTGACCCTAGTCTGTCTGTATGCTTTTTTGGAGTGTGGGAGTAAACCGGAGCACCCGGAGGAAACCCACACATACACTGGGAGAACATAAAAATGCCACACAGATAAGGTCATGGTCGGGAATTGAACTCATGACCCCAGTGCTGTGAGGCACTATGTACATTTTTTCTCTTTCTCTGGCCTATTATATGTGAATTAAAAAACAACAACACTATCCACATTTTGGAAAACGCCATATGTTCTCTATTTGCCTGGTGACTGGAAATACAAAATCTGAATGGGAAGAAGTTATTGTGAAGATAATCAGTCCTCTGATTGGAAATGAAGTGACGTGAAGTGTCTTACAACGTGTTCCTGAAATTATATATGAGGAGTTCGAATTTATCTTCCAATTTGTGAGTATAATCACATAAGAGTAAGAAGGAGTGGAAGTATTTGCAAGTCTACTGTTTTGAAGATATGTTTGGAACTGTACTTTTATTGTTTATTGCATTTCAATATTCATCCACTTTTTATGATACCAGCTTTTCTATTTGTCTCCGTTTGTTAGTCAGCGTCCTATGATTAGGCCATTTTTCTAAGAAACGCCTACATTCCACCTCTCTTTCTTTGATTATATTCAGGGAAAGTAGAATCTACATTCCTGATTTTGAGTTACATGTGAGCCTGGTCATAGTTTGTGCAAGATGGCAGAAGATTGGATTCCCTGCACCAGTGGTCAAAGTGGGATGGTATGCCATACAGCCACTTCTTCTACTGACTTAATAGTAAAGCTATCAAGTTCCATTTACTTACATTTTCCATACCACCATTTCTAAATTCCCACTTTGACCATTGCCCTGACTGTATGCCCTGACTGTATCAAGAATGGTGATAAGAAACAGATCCAGCATGGAGAAGAAATGAGACAGTGGTAAGTGAGACGGTGACAGAGACTGAGAGACGGAGTGAGAGTGAGAGAAAGATTGACTGAGAAGGAAATAAAGGAGAGAATAATACAGAAGTTGACAAGTTGAAGATAAAGATTCAATGTGCTATATTTACATTACTTTTTTTCTTCAAATGTACAGTATGTATTTTTTATTTTTATTATGAGTTTAATATAATTGGTAAACAACCCCCACCCAGGGCTGGTGTAGTAAGCACGGTACGCAAAGTGGGGGGGCACCATGACTGAGAGGCACTCCGCCTGCTTTTGCTTGTCCAATCCACTGGCACAGAAAAAAATATACTGATGGCTGCATTTACCACCACCTCCCTTCTCACTGACTGTCGGGATTGACCTCATCATGTCCCAACACAGTTAATGAGGAGCGGTGCAGAGAGGACCCAGAAGACAGAAGAGGAAGAGAAGGTAGAAGAAAAGAAAGTCATCGAAAGGTAAGTAAAGAATGGAGGTGGCACAGTGTGATGACAGGGGGACATGGTAATGGAGGGGCACAGGGTGATGGAGGGGGCACAGTGTGATGGAGGGAGCAGTTTGATAAAGAAGGCATAAAGGGGAAACAGTGTGATGGAGGAGCAAAAGTGTGATTATGAAGGGGCACAGTGTGATAATTAAGGGACACAATGTGATGATGAAGGAGGTCATAGTGTGTGATGAAGGGGTGCATAGTGTGATTGAGGGAGCAGTTTGATAGAGGAGGCATAAAGGGGAAACAGTGTGATGGAGGAGCAAAAGTGGAAAGATGAAGGAGGGGGCACAGTGAAGAGTCGAGAGTGTGATAAAAGGGGCAGTTTGATAAACGTGGCACAGTGTAATAGCTGTGAAGCAGTGTGATGGAGGAGAAAAAGTGGGATATTGAAATGGCACAGTGTGATGAAAAAGGAGGCACATTGTGATAAGGGGGGCACAGTGTGATGAAGGGGGGACACAGTGTGATGAAGGGGGGCCAGTGTGATGAAGCGGTAATAGAGTAATGACGGGGCAAAAATGTGATGAAGGATGGCACAGTGTGATGAAGGAGCAAAAGTGTGATGATTGAGGGCACAGTGTAATGATGGAGGGGGCACAGTGTGATGAAGGGAGGGACAGTGTGATGAAGGGGAGCACAATTTGATGAAGAGTGTGTGTTAGGGCTGATGGCAAGTGTCATAAACTTGTAGAACAGGTCACAGAGGTCTTTCCCATAGACCTGAACGTGCTCACAGGTACTCAGATGCCCCCAGGTCTTAAGCTCAAAGTAGAACAAGTTTATAACCCTACCGCAGTGCAGGTGAGGGCCAGGTGGAAGAATAGCAAAGTCCAAACGGGCTGAGGTCAAGGAGTACAGCGGGCAGCGGTGGTGTAGTCCAGGCAAAAGATCAGGGGTGATGGCAAACAACAAATCCAGGTAACAGGCAGAAATCAAGGTCACAGGCAAAATAGCAAAGTCCAGTACACGGTCCAAGGTCATACACGGCAAGATCAATCCAAAGGCAGAGAAGAGGAACAGAGCAGGGAGCAGGTAAGTATGCACAGAGCAGGAACTATAACCGGCAGTGAGGCCCAGTCCGAACTGCCTTAAATATTATGATGGACAAATCAGAAAGGAGGAGGACAGGGCTGACAATCAGCCTCAGGAGGCTGCTAATTAATTACTAGCTTAGAACTAGCATAGGTCATATCACAAAACAGGAACATGTATAAATGACAAATAGAAGCATGCGAGAGCTCCCCCAGGGGTTGGAGGATGTCCCTACACCCTCCTACTCTATGCCACAAAGATAACAGTTCATTGTAACTAATGCACGTGCTCGGCTGCTACCTCACGCCAGGATGTGGTGTGCCGCCGCGGCTCGTAACAGAGGGCACAGTAAAATGGAAGAGCACAGTGTAAAGAAGGTGGGCATAATGTGATGACAGGGGACACAGTGTGATGACAGGGGCACATTGCAATAACAGGAGCACAGTGTAATGGAGAGGAAATAGTGTGATTATAGGAGGGAGCACAGTGTGATGAGAGGCAGTTTGATAAAGGTGACACAGGTGATGAATGCGAAAAAGTGTGATGATGAAGGGGAGCACAATATGATGAAGGAGGCAACACAGTGTGATGAAGGAGGGAGAACAGTGTGATGAAGGGGCACAGTGTGATGAAGGAGGGAGAACAGTGTGATGAAGGAGGCGACACAGTGTGATGAAGGAGGGAGAACAGTGTGATGAGGGGCACAGTGTGATGAAGGAGTGTGATGCCCCTGCACCCACCTCCAGATAAAAGTCTAGATCTGCCCCTGTTGGATGTATGAACGTAAAGAGGAGCATTTGACAGCACAATGCTACTGCATCAGGAGCATCATATGACTATTTTCACTATTTAACTGTATGTGGCTTCTTGACAGCCTTGCCTTAGCAACATAATCACACAAATGTACAGGTCATTGCCTCTCACAAGATCAACACATTCAATCCCTGCTTTTGTGAACATTCTGATGATCTTATTGACTTTCCTGAGTACAATTTGAGTATTTCAATAATTAACTGGGGATGATTAATTATAATAAGGTGGTAAGACTCTAGTCAAATACACTACTATATGTAGGAAGACATAGATATATGTTCTACACTTAAAGAGATTTCACCACTTGGCCCTGGCTGAAACAGTGAATAGCTCCATCTGTTGAAAGAGACTGAAGTAGCAGGCATTCATGGTCAAACAGGGTGTCACCTAATTTGATTTAAGACAAAAGCATATCCATACATGTTTCGCCCTTTCAAATATTTCACCTGAGCTAAGAGGTAGTCCAAAGCCTATAAATATGTATATTTTCATATACTGCCAACAATGTCCATAGCACCTATATGTTTCTAGTAAAAAAAAAATTGCATTCTTGTATAGCCATTCAAATCAAATATAACAAAGCTTTCTACACATTGCAACAGTCTAATTTGCAGACATTATTAAAATTAGACAACTTTCTCTGTTTTGCAAAGAATTAGTCTAATCTAATATGTGCACCATTTTATGTCCAACATTCTTTATTACAAATTCAATATCCATGTACATATGGCAATTATTTTTGCAATTTAATATTTACCGCACATAAATAGGGTATACGCAAGTCTGTATTCAACAAGGAGTGGATATAAAGATGCGTCTGTGATTGAATATGGGTCTAGGTGCGCTCTACTCTAACAGACAATACACTATAGGATACGTCCAATACATATGTGGAATATAAAGTCCCTAATAATAATATAGTCATTTATGAGGATGTTATGAATGTCTACTATACAAAATCCATTTTTACAGAATGCATACGCTAGTAACCCTCACTTACACCCTACGTGAAGTTGGTGCAAATGATATAACAGAAAAGCTCATACCTTTGAGCTGCCCACACCTTGAATCGGACGCTGAATCAAACAACCTTGACTTAGCTAAACTATGGGGAACTCATTAAACTTTTAAAACGGAAATCGGACCTTGATATTTTCTCAAGGCAAACTTAAACTATTAAACTAAATAAACTATTGAAACAATATATATATATATATATATATATATATATATATATATATATATATATATATATATATATATGTAGTTAAACAGGAATTGCTGAGGATCCAGTGTGTGAAAATTATGAACAGTTGTGCACAGGTAACTGTGTAAAAAATCGATGTTGTAGATCATAACAGTCAGAACTTTACTGACACTGATGCATATATTACTTTTTTTTCAGTTATTGGCATGTTTAATACCATAATCTTCATACACAAGTTTGACAGGAACCTTACATAATTACTTGGTGCAGATGCTCATTTTTAAGTGTTCAGATTGATAACATGTTGCCCTAGCCCCTTAGAGGTTAAACTTGTTAACATCTTAATGATATATGTTACAACATTTTTACTGTTGCTGCGAATTCCTTAATAAATGCCCTCTATTACTTGTCTGCAGCCCAACACTGTTGTGGACGAAATATATAACAAAGAAAACCATGAGCATCACTTTGCAGAGCTCATGGAATCAATATGTGAACTTTAGAATGGTCAGTGAATGATTTCTGTTTACAAAGAAGGTTTACAAATCCTTTTTTACATTATTGCCAAAATAATGAAACTTTCAGCGTGATCTAGGGTTCCGAGCACATTACACATGGTACAACTACGAAATAAAATAGTAAATTTACTTTACAATCATGCAGCAGAAAAATCTGGCTGAGAGTATCTATATGTATATATATGTATGTATATATATATATATATATAAATATATATATATATATATACATGTATATATATATATATATATATATATATATGTATATATATATATATATATATATACATATATATATATATATATATATATATATATATATTTCAAGAAATATTATATATATACCATTTTTTAAGCTGCTTCTAGAAAAACCAAACCAATATTAGATTTACAAGATGTGAGATAAAGTGTTTCCATTACAATCTTATGAAGGTTGTAACCTTTGTATTACTGCCCATTACTGCCTGCCATGGTGCAGAAAGTCTGTTAACGAAAGTTAATATCAGTGCAGGTTGTGTAATGAAGAAATTGGAGTTTTAGGCATGGAAACCCACAGCTCTTAAAGAAGGAGCTGAAGAGATTGAGATAAGATTAGAGACATATGTAAGGGCACAGATACTGTGTGACAAAGTCTGCCCAGCTGAATAGGTCGGATCCAATAGCAATAGCAAACCCATGTTCTACCTAATCCTCCAAGATAAGCTCTTCCATCCAAAATTATCAGCTGCAATCTTCAGAGTATCAGGCTGGAAATGAAGTTGCAGACTGATTTGATTCCTCATCTATAAATGAGAAAGTGCCTGAAGGATCTTTATTTATCCTTTGTACAACTGAAATACTCTTCAAATAGTGCCAATATACTAGCAACAAATACATAAAGCCTCCTTGACTTCTGATTGACAGAAAATGATTTAAGGAGAAAAAAAAACTTGGCATTTTGCGTAATGCAAAAATAATTCACTGGCATAAAAATGTAGATGCAGAATGAAATGAAGAAGTAGTAAAAATAAGTTTTAATGCAAACATTTAAAAACAACTTTTCTAAGCTGATGTCATTAAATCAGCCCTTACATTGTTTAAATATAAAGGTTTAAATATAGAGATGAGCAAAATCATCGCAAAATTTAGCAAATTTCTTGACAGAACAGACCATAGTGCAAAGTTTGACAAGATAGACCCTAAAGCTAAACGCACTTAAACTCATAAAGTTTGTGCTCGCATACACAAAACTCTTACCTATTGTGGAAGTCAAACAACTGCATGAAGTAAACCAAATTAATTAATATTGTTTTACCGTGTGATTGCTATTGGTATGCCACGTGTTATGACGCAACACACACTTTTACATTAACATTTACACTTCTAAATAATGCACATTTATTAAGGTTCCAATCCACATTTATTTATTAGTAAAATGTATTAGATTGTTTATACATAAATAATAATTTATTAAAAGTATCTAAGACTCAGGATATAGCAAATTTATCATGTTTAGTGTCATTTTTTGTCATTTCATTTGAAATCTCCTCCTCCACTCTCTCTTCCACCCCTCCCACTCTTCCGTCCTACCCCCCAACCACCTTCCCCTCCACTCCTTCCGCCCCACCACCGGCGAGGAAGTCCACTCTCTCATTTCATCCTCCCCCCACTACCTGTCCCCTGGATCCCATCCCCTCCCACCTGCTCCCACCTCGCTCACCTCTTTAATCTCTCCCTCTCCACTGGCATCTTCCCCTCCTCCTTCAAACATGCTCTCGTATCCCCCATTCTTAAGAAACCTAATCTCGATCCCAATCTCTCTCGAACTATCGCCCCATATCTCTTCTAGCTTTTGCCTCCAAAATTCTTGAGAGACTCGTCTGCAGCCGTCTCACCTCCTACCCTTCTGAATACTCCCTCCTTGATCCTCTCCAGTCTGGTTTCCGCCCCCTCCATTCCACTGAAACTGCCCTGGCTAAAGTCACCAATGACCTCCTCTCTGCTAAAGCCAGGGGCCACTTCTCCCTTCTCATCCTCCTTGACCTCTCTGCAGCCTTCAACACCATTGACCACCCCCTCCTCATTCACACCCTCCAGTCTTTCGGCCTCTCCGGCCCAGTCCTGTCCTGGTTCACCTCTTACCTTAATCACCAATCCTTCTCTGTCACCACCTCTGGGTCTCTTTCTCCCCCGTACACCCTTCCAGTCGGGGTCCCTCAGGGCACTGTTCTGGGACCCTTACTCTTCTCTCTATACACCTCCTCCCTGGGTGAGCTCATCAGCTCCTTCGGCTTCAGCTACCACCGTTACGCTGACGACACTCAACTATACCTCTCCTGATCTCTCTCCCTCCCTCCTCTCTAGGGTGTCCGCCTGCCTCTCTGCCATCTCCTCCTGGATGTCCTCTCGATTCCTCAAACTTAACCTTGCCAAAACTGAGCTCATAGTTTTTCCTCCCTCTCATACCTCATCCCCTTCTGACCTCTCCATCACTGTCGACAACACCTCTATCTTCCCTGTCCCCCAACTTCACTTCATTGGTGTCATCCTTGACTCCTCTCTCTCCTCTGGCCCCCACATCCTTTCTCTTGCTAAATCCTGCCGCTTCCAGCTGCATAACATCGCTCGCATCCGGCCCTTCCTCTCCCAAGATGCCACCAAATGCCTTATCCACTTTCTGATCATCTCCCGCCTGGACTATTGCAACCTCCTCCTCACTGGCCTCCCCCACTCTCATCTCGATCCCCTTCGCTCTGTGCTTAATGTTGCCGCTAGGCTTATTTTCCTTTCTCGTCGCTCCTCTTCTGTCTCCCCCCTCTACCTAGCCCTTCACTGGCTCCCATTCCCCTTCAGAATCCTATTTAAGCTCCTCACACTCACCTACAAGGCCCTCGCCAACTCCACTGCGCCCTACATCTCCACCCTCCTCTCTATTCATGCTCCATCCCGCCCTCTCCGTTCAGCCTCTGACCGTCGCCTCTCTTCCCCCCTTATAACCTCCTCCCACGCGCGTATCCAAGACTTCGCCCGCGCTGCCCCCCTCCACTGGAACAAGCTCCCTCCCTCCAACAGAACTTTCTCTAATCTGTCCAGTTTCAAACGGGCCCTAAAAACCCACCTTTTTCTTAAAGCCTTTCTGTCTCCCACTTAACTTCCTACCTTATCTTCTGCCTCCGTCCCTCTACTCTCCCTCTCTCCCCTGCGTCTCTCTGTCTGTCCACCCCTCCCCTTAGATTGTACGCTCCTCTGAGCAGGGCCATCTCTCCTCCTGTTTCCACCACTTCTAACTCTGCTCTCCAGCTACTTAGCCCTACTCCTCGAGGGTCCTCCACACCACGTCCACTCTCACTCCCTCCTCCCACCTGGGGGTCTCCCTCCTTCTTGGGCCCCGTCATTTGCGGATCCTCCCTCCCCTTCCCCGCCCTCTCTAGCTGTGCATTGAGCTTACTGAGTTACTGTGCTTACTGTTTACTGTACTGTGCTGTCTCCCATTGTATTGTAATTTGTTTATCCCTGTACGGCGCTGCGGACACCTTGTGGCGCCTTATAAATAAAAATTAATAATAAAAATAATAATAATTTTGATCTGCACATTACCATCTCTAATCTACTACTTTCGGCTTTGTGATTGCTTCCTGCGATCAATAGTTATGAAAAATTAAAGATTAAGGGGTATATTTACTAAACTGCAGGTTTGAAAAAGTGGAGATGTAGCCTATAGCAACCAATCAGATTCTAGCTGTCATTTTGTAGAATGCACTAAATAAATGAATGCTAGAATCTGATTGTTTGCTATAGGCAACATCTCCACTTTTCCAAACCCTTAGTTTAGTAAATCTAGCCCAATATGTTCAAAATGACATTGTACGAAAACTGGTTTGGGTCAGTTTCCTTGAGAAGCACATGTTTTCAACTGTTGGGGGAAGGTGATCACACCTTCCCAGAGAAATCCATTGAATTAGACTATGATCAGCAGCCAACTGGAACATCATTAATCCTGAGCCAATGACGAACCCTAGACATGATGCTTATTTACATGATGACATCACCAGTAGTTTTTTCTATAATGAAGCTGCATATAAGCACGCTGGACCATTGCTCTCCCTCTCTGATCCTGACTACAGACAACATGAATTTATCTTGTCCTGAATGAAGCGTTAGAGGAGATGTAATGTATTCAGTGTTTTTATACTTTCCTGCTTTATTGTAATATATTTTATGCATAATAATGGCTTGCTGTAAAAATCCTGCTATATTTTGCAATTAAATATCTTTGTGCATTGGAACCACAATAATTGCATTGGACAATGTTTTATTGGTAAGCGATAAAATGACTTTAACACTATCAAGAGTTATGTTTTTATCTGTAGGCCCCTTATAGCCAATGGAATCTATAGGGAGGTGCCTGAGTTTTTCATATAAAACTCCTGTCATGCTGTGGTTCTGTCTCTTTGTTGGCACAAAATCCCTCCCTTCTGCCCTTGCATTCGTGCATTGATGTCTGATGCATTATTTCTTGTTGTTAACCTTTTTCTCTCCATTCATACAGAGGAGGCACATTTTGGTTATACCTTTTGATGTTAATAAAGGTGTTCAGCGGTGTTAATGTGGATGCTAAGCCACAACACTTTTGTTTCCTAAATAGGTTGCTATTTTATTTAAAGATGATAACAACAGATGAATACAGTTACTCACAGCTGTTTGTAGTACAGCAGACAATATACACTTTATGCAATACAGGTCCCTGTATGCAGTAGTAGATACAGTTGTATATGGTGGTACACTGTTATACTGATATGCATATGGATGCAGGCACTTTATATATATATATATATATATATATATATATATATGCTGCACGTCTGTGCAAAAACTTGTTATGTGGGCACAGACTCCTAATGTTATCTAGGGAGCCTCCAGTCACCTTCTGAATTACTTTCTGGACTTTATATGAGCAATGTTACGCAGCTCTAGATAGTGCGTCCGTCTCTCTCAAGTTGCAATGGAAGACCAAAGCGAAAAGTCGAACTACCAGTTTGGAGGGCCTGGGCATGTGCAATAGCGCAAATCGAACATAGGTGTCCTGCCCCACTTCCTCCTAGATAAACAGGGATTTGGGTCACCATGGAAACCAGGGAACAAGGAGATGTAGCAAAGCCCTCCTATTTGCCAACAATACATTTACAGCTATCTCTGATTGGCCGCAGGTCGCTGCCCCCTTTGAGAGAAAGGTGGATTTTTGTCCTTTTGTGTGGGGATCCCATGACCTGCTTTGTGTGGGCATGTCATTGTGACTGTAGAGGTGGTGTAATCACTATGTCACCAGATTTAGCGCCGGCCATGTTGGTAAGGGATGATATCCTTGGTCTAGTGGAGGCAGGGATATTTGGCTATCCACACTTTTTTTGTGATCAGTATTTAGTTGTTTTAGCTGTCTCGCACTTTGCTTTCTCCGTCACCAATTTATTCTAATTAAACTGTGATCTAGTTCTTGCCAAATTTACACTTGTGTCTGAGTCGTTATATATGATTTACAGTGTTAAGTTTTTAATGTTTTGGAAAGTTTTTTTGTGCAGTGGAAAGAAGCATCAACAATATGTAATTTAATGGTTATATGATCTTTGAGTTCTGCTTAGGCTTCACCATTCTGCAGAATGCCAGTCCACAATGTTTTTGTAACTTGGCATTTCAAGGACTTTATAGTGTATATATAGAAATAGGGGGACAAGTGTCAAATCGTTTTGCTATGTGGCATGGTTGGCATAGAACTGGGAACATGTAAGGATACATTTAACCTGCAAAACGTGCTGAATGAGGAATGAAATATTTTGCAGAACAGATATGAAAATTTCGCTCATCTCTTGTGTAGCAGTTTCAGCTGTGCTCTTTATACTGTATATTATACAAATATAGTGTTTATATACATTGAATACAATTAAGCGGCACACTTTGTTTTGTTTACTTTGTGCTTTCATAGAAACATATTGTTCTATGCATTGTACTACATTTTTGTTTGTTCTATTTTACACCACAGTACAGTTTGTTTGTAAACCTTGCTCTGCATTGCTTTAACATTTTCTCTTAGTCATTTATCCCATATGTCAGCTATTTTAAAATGTTAAAGTAATTGTGACAAATCTGAATATGTGTTTCTGTGTTTATATGTTTACTATATTTATTGTATATATATCCTAAGTTTTATGGTTTTGCTTCAGAAACCAAAATGAGAGAGGGCTGAGTGACAGTTAGAGGTAAATGTGTCAAGTTCCAGTTTTCTGCAAGTCGCCGGAAATGGGTGACTTTGCAGGTGAAATTTAAAGTGTTGATGACTTGTAAAGGCAAGTTTGTCTTTAAAAGCCATCACCACTTTAAATTTCCCCTGCAAATTCAATGGTTTTCGGTGACTTGCAGATATCGGAACTTCATAATTTACCCCTTGGTCACATGCAGAAACACCTGAGGTTTAAAAGGGAAATACACATTGTAAATTTTAATGATCATATAAGATACGTGAAATAATATTATAGGAAAGCAGTAAATAGAGATACCAGAGATAAGGCAATGATTTATATGACCAGTGAAGAATAATTAAAATCAGGCGCGGGCTGGCAAGTTTCAGCCCGGGGGGCGCACAAGCGGCCGCATCACATGACACGCTATGGTTCCGCATCATCAATGACGTGGCCGCATCGCGTGTCATGTAATGCGGCCGCCAGTAATAATTAAATAATAGTGCATCCAGGGGGGGAGGGGGGCTGGGCGGCCGGCCCTAACAGTGAATAAACTGAGCGGCCCCCCAGCCCAGCCCGCCCCTGATTAAAATGTTTATTATTTGAAATTCAAATAGCATTCAAAAAGCATCTCCCACCCTAAACACCAAAGTCAGGATCATCATCACCATTTATTTACTAATTCCGCAGCTCTGTACAGAGAACTCACTCACATCAGTCCCTGCACCCTTGCAGCTTCCAGTCTATTAAGTCAATTCCTTAACACACAAACACACAGACACAGACTAGGGTCAATTTGTTAGCAGCCAATTAACCTACTAGTATGTTTTTGAAGGGTGGGAGGAAACCAGAGCACCCGCAGGAAACCCACGCAGACACAGGGAGAACATACAAACTTCACACAGATAAGACCATGGTTGGGAACTCATAACCTCAGTGCTTTGAGGCAGAAAGGCTAACCACTAGGCCACCGTGCTGCCCAATCACGGATCACGGATTACCCATCATTGGTCTTAGTACATGCCTAAACCATAACACCGCTGTACACATAATTATGAGCCATTTCAGTGTAGACCAATTTTGCCCTCAGTCTTCCCACATGAACCTTAAAGTAAACGTTTTTAGAAAGTGCTACTGAAATTTTGTGTGATAAAACTTGTTTCAACCTTGGGAGAAGTTTAGTTACAGATATAGCAAGTGTTAACATGACACCAGACATGTAACAATTTTAACTTATCACGCTGTTTAAGTGTTACTATCTTGTATTGCGTATTGGTAACCTAACATCATCCAATCCCTAATACTGTTTGCTTGCATTGCCAGTACTGTCCGCTGGAGATCTCTTGCCACACATTGCAAGTGTCAATGATAAAATTCACTTTCTTTCTGCTCCATGAGATCACTAATATATTCACTGTTAAGACCTAGGGTACTACATGTTAAACTATTTACTAGAAACTTAACACTGTGCAAAGCCTCAGAAACTCGATACAATGTGTTTCCATGAAGAGTCAGGGCACATTGAAGCAATGACAGTGTGACGTGCCAAGTGTCATGTAAATGCTTGCTACAGCTATCATCTAACACATTCATACACTGACATTACATATACATAGATAGATAGATAGATAGATAGATAGATAGATAGATAGATAGATAGATAGATAGATATTACTAGATGCCCCTCTCTCCACCTTTCTGCTTTGATTTCTAAGCTTGGAAGAGATAATAATATAAGTACTGCTAGGATTTCTCTCTCATTAAAGTGAAGCACATTTGATTATTAGTTTTTAGCTGCTAATTTACTTTTATGTGTTTCAAATACATGGTGACTCTCTACTGCCTCTCTGCCCAGGGCCCACTAATGTCTTCATACAGCTCTGCCAACAAGAGAAGAGTTTTACCCATGACAGCTATTAGTTCACACTGGTCACAAAAGAGGACTTGTACTGTTGACGTGAGCTGTGCTTTGTTAAAACATTTGCAAACACATCTCATACAGAATTTTTTTGACATCTTCCCTTCTCCTTTTATATGTAAACAATGAAATGATGCTGTTTGTAAAGGTAAGGATGTTATAACTGTTGAGATATCCTGCTGTTTAATATTGCACATAAATGTCTAGGGAAAATCACTTATCCTTGCAGCGCACCCCATTCCCTGCACACTTTTTGTACAGCAATTGTTTATTTTATTCTTGATGCCGATCATTAAAAAAAGTGGGGGTAGTGAGTATATATTGTGTCAAAAGACAAGCAGTAATAATGAAAACATAGCACACATGTCTTTCTTATGATCAGAGGAAAGGCACTTTTTGTATGTTGTTTTGAGAGGGGGCCCCAGGTTTTCCATTTGCAGTCCGAATGAATGCTAACAGACTCTTCTTTAGGGAGCGAGGAAGCACATCACTAACTCCAGCTTGTTTTTTTGTTGGAAACAGTGTGTGAGGGGCAACTGACTGACGCCAAAATCATTGTGATTAAGAAAATGAACATGTTATTAAGGGAAGGAAATTGTAGCTTCTAAAATAGGAAGCCATGGGGAGCATTACAAAAGGCGGTAAGAAAAGTCTTAATCTGTCCTACAATGTATGTCATCCATCAGGGGTCATTAAAAGATTGCATTGTCATCAAAACATGAAGTAACTCAGGATCCAAAAAAACATGACTAAAATATAAACTGAAAAGCTTATAATACACTGTGTACATGAATACCCTGAATGAATCACATTGACAATTGTTTGTTAATCCCAGCCTTGAGCTGCTTATTAAACTAATACACCTACAAGCAATATTGTGTTTGCTTTTTTAGTCATACTGTTTTCAAAGACAATATGAGCTAAAGAGATATCAAATTTCTTGATCCATCTGTCATCATTTCAATAAGAGTGATACAAAATAAAAGAAGAGACAATAAAAACAGCATAAGAGCGTCTAGTAGATTTAACTAGGTAAGTACTTTAATAAAATGGCATCATGTGACAATCAGGAAAGTGTCTTGTTATTATTAAATAATGATAGATCTAAATCATGTCTAGTTAATATGTGGCTCATCCAATGCTGCAACTGGAAAAAGAGAAATATTGCTGCAGTATCAGCTGAAGAGCCTTAGAGTCCACCCAATGACTAAAAGTGGCTCTGTCAACATAAACTGACATTTTCAGATAGAATGTTTCACATTGTTCTTTTAAGAATTGCTCTTTTAACTGTATTTTGAAATTTGGAACGTTTATTTTTATACAAAATATGCGTACATTATTAGCTGTTTAGAGAGGAGGGTGTTTCTTTTGCATCTTCTTAGACTTTTTCCTCTACTCATTGGGGGTGGGGGGACTTTTTTATTATTAGTTTATTAACTACTAAAAAACTGTATGTTAATCTGTAAAAATATAAACTTAGATGTCAACATGAAGCTTTAAGGTCATATGAACTCATACTGTAACAGCAGATTGTTAATGCAGGGATTCATGGTACAATACACATTAGCTTTCCATTTAGGAAAAGCCTAGTGTTCATGTCAATGCTTAAAAAATGTAGAAAATGATTAGGTCATTTGTCATTATGATCAAAAAATAGGCATTAAGACTAGCTGGGTCTTTTTATCAAGCATGAAATTCATGGAGCAACCAATACCCTGAAGGCCAGTGATTTGCAACATGATAAATTTCAGGGGCAGCAGGGGCTGCTCTCTAACCTTCATAAGGGCCGCACATTATCCTTAATCTCAGTAATAAGTTAAAACAATACATTAATAAAAAAAGAGACACCTATATGTAATAACATATCAGCAGGCATTTAAAACAAGTGTTACAAGTTATAACATACAAATCTGACAATAAAGCAGGAAGGAGCTGGGGGATGCAGGTACAGCTTCGGAGATCTGCATGCCCTAGAACCAACTGTTGCCCATTGCTGCTAATAGGCACCAACAAGTGTACTATAAAAAATATACAGGTTATTTAAGAAGCACAAAACAGCCAATGAGCAGAACAAAATCAGGCTTGTGTTTGCTGTGGACCTTGATTTGAGCATATTTGCTTAGATTATGGGCATAGTAACATGGGGGCATTTGTGAAGGAGTTGAAGTTTACACAGGTCTAGTTTACTATTTCAATTTGTGGAGCATGATTATTGAAACAAGATAAAGTGGTAGAGATGGTGCATCTTTATTCTCGTTTTTTGCTGTACAGGCATTTGGCCATTTTTACAGATATTGAGGAGGAAGTTTGAAAGTTTTATTGAATGAAAGCAGTGGTTCTAAAGTGGCAGGAGACTGGACTTTGATGGAACATATACACATGTGCATAGTGCACCCTTTTCAGATTGCTCCAGTAATCAGCATATCTAGGTTGGGGAGGCATCTCCAAGACATTTTGCAGTGCTCATCGAGTGCCAATCATCGGTTCCATCAGTGTTTAAGAGAATAGGAGAACACTTGCATATTTAATTTTCTTTTTTTAACATGACTCATGTACACATTTTATTCTTAATGGAAATTTTCACTTATGACTCTGTCTCTTTGCATTGGTAGGAAATTAATATATTCAGCCTCCACAGAAGAGGACCTGATGTATAGAGCTCAGTGAAGCAGAGTACATGGTCAGGCCTGAACCTCCATGCTGCCATTTGATCTCACCAATGTAATGAGAGAGAACCTGATAATATGCTCCATTGAGGCCTGTTCAGCACATTGAATCCTCATTTGTGTAGGCCTGATTTCTTTAGGAGTCTTGCCAGAACAAAGGAAGGGGGTCGCATTCCACTATCCAGGTATGCAAAAGGGGTAATTCATTGTTAATACAAAATAAAAATAATAATCTCTTAAAATTATTTTTATTTAATTAAAATTGGCCATTTTACTATACTAACCCGCCCTTCTTCCCTCCCTTTTCTTCCTATAGTTATAATCAATTTATTATATTTAATAAAGAGTTTCTTTTTAAATATTTTGGTAATATCATTTCTAGGTTTCAAAAATATCTCTGTTTGGAAAAAATGCTATTTACATATTTTGGAGAGGTTGTTAATGCATAACCTTAATCATTAGACTTTGTAAACATTTCAAATATAATTTAGAAATGTTTAAACTGAATAACATCAAGAAAAAAAAACATTTCAAAAAGTGCAAATTTCCTTTAGGATTCAAATCATCCATACACAAATACTTAATCAAATTATTATTATTATTATTATTATTATTATTATTATTATTATTATTATTATTTATTTATTTATAAAGCACTATAGATTCCATAGCGCCAGATACAAAAGCAAGTAACAAATAGATGAGGTAATACACATAAGTAGCACAGATGAGTGTGAGTAATGCTATGGGACTCACACAAAGTGCAGCAAAAGACATGACCGGATGTATGAAGGAGTCGGACATGGGACAATAGGTAGAGAGGACCCTGCCCACGAGAGCTTACATTCTAGAGGAAGGGGTGGTGAGAGTGTCAAAGTCGTATAATTGGATGAACGAAAGTATATTGTTTTAATATTGGTTTGCCGTGCGTATTGCGAAGCGTACGCCACGTGTTACGTGACGTGGTGCGTTCGCACGGTAAAATACGCACGCACACACTCGCATTACAACAGTTAGTTATTTATATAATTTAATATTGGTTCTGTTACACTGTAATTCAGGAGCAGATAGTATTCGGTTTATTATTAGTCTATATATATATATATATATATATATATATATATATATATATATATATATGTTGATTATATGTACATTGTAGTGTTATTAAAGGTTTAGGTAATAGGAAAGGTGTCATGCCTGATATCATATTAAAGCCCTAATCATCGGCAGCTGTCCGATGCAATCGGCGAAGAGATCGCACATTGCATACTTTAGTTATTGATATTAGAGAGTAAAACCTTTGTATGATACTGGCTATGAAAAGGAGCAGACCCCCTGGAGAGAAGACCCCCACCTTTGGATTCCTTAGATTGAATCAACCTATTACCTGGCTGGCCTGGACCCACCCAACGTCTGGACCTATAGAAACAATCTACGTCATCTCTTTTGTTCACAATGAAACACTGACTGTATATATATTAGCTGCATCTCACTGGGGCCTCAGTCAACTCTGACACAATATTCTATACAGAATATTGTCCATCGGGTCCCGTGGTTGCGCAGCGTGTGCAAGCGATTGCAGCGGTATGTATGTATTATCTTTTGGTATTGGCTGTGCTGTACTGTACTTTATCATAATATAATAATGTATTGAATTGTTGACTATTTACATCTGCTAAAATAAATCACTTTGTGCTTTGGACACACATTCAATTGATTGGGCAATGCTTACTTTAAAACGATAAAATTACTTTAACAAGAGAGAGTAGGACCAACTGGGAGAAAATGGAGATAGCAGGTAAAGGAAGAGGAGGTGATGGATAAGATGGTCAGGAGGTGTTACAATAGGCGAGCTTGAAAAGTTGAGTTTTGAGTGATCATGTGAAGGTCTGAAGGTTGGGGGAGAGTTGAGTGAGGTGGGGTAGAGAGTTCCAAAGATTTGGGGCAGACGTCTTGAAGGCGAGTATGGTAGGAGGTAAAGAGAAATTAATTGAGGCAGAGGTCAGAGGCAGAGCAGAGTGGCGGGGTAGGTGTCAGGATCTTCCTTCAGCTACACTGCAGCAGCTTCCTTAGTGATGTTGCTTGCCTCCTGCAACCCTTGTCTGCTAATAGTTTTGTTGGATTTATGTGGCCTGCAGTATCACTCTACCACCAGAGGTGCTGTTTTCTGATCATTGTACTTTCCACCTCACTAGCAGGAGTTACCTCATTCCCCTAATCAGCACTCACAACTGTTCACCGCCTTTATAAGACTGCCTTTCCCAGTAATCTTGGGTAGATCATTGTTGTCTTACCTGCTGCTGTGTATTCACCAAAGTTTCTGTGTCCTGTTCCAGTCTGACCTCTGGGTATTGACCCCTGCTTTTCCTCGGCTTCACTGTTTATCTTCTGACCCAGACCCAGGCTCCTTTCTCGACTACGCTCCAGCTCATTCCTTGGTACCTTCGTGGCTCTCCTGGCTTTGACTCCTTGGCTTGGACGACCCTCGTCTGTTCTGACACCCATGGATCTATCCAGTACCTCGCGCCTCCTGGCAAAACCGTGGGTCCTGTCTACCATGGTTCATCCAGTACCTCGTGCCTCATGCCCAATGAGTAAACCAGGTATCTTGCCATCTGTGATTCCTCCAGTACTTCATGTCTCGTGCCTCATGCACCAGTCTCTGCCTCTGAATCTCTGCCTAATAAAGACACTTTACGTTTACATTATCATCTTTCTGGAGATCATGCTAGGAATCCTGACAGTAGGTTTGTACCTTGAGACAAGGTCAGAGATGTAAGGAGGAGAAGTGTTGGTAAGGGCTTTTGTGATGAAATCTTAACCAGACTGTCCTTCGTACCTCACAAAATGTGGAATATAATGTGTATTTTTTATAGCCCTATTTTTGTTCCCCAGCTCAACAGAGTACAACTGCAGTGTCTAGTTACATGTGGGTAAGTGGACATTGTAGCCATGCCTATATAAGAGACTTCATTCTAAAATTTTAAAAACGTGCTTGTTGTTAATTCAGTAATGCTGTTATGCATTGTTCTCAAATTGAAGCCAGGTGGGTTATGAGTAAGGATATGGGTAAGGACCCTGGATATAAGGAGACACTCCAGGGGGAAAGGCGTTGTTCATTCTGTGGATTGATTCATGGAAGGTGCCAGGTCTAGTGTTGAGTTTCCGTTCTTACATCTGCAGATCCATGGGTCTTCAAGTCAGGACAGTCAGATGACTGTAACTCCATAAGCTAGTGGGGTGAGGGACAGATAATGTGGTAAACCTGCCTTGTATTTTGTTTACTGTTTGTTTATAATATTCTAGTGTTGTTTTTATTACAATAAATGCACTGTTGTACTCTTCTAACTGCATTTGCCTGATGTCAGGTTCAGAGAGTGCTGTGGACTCAAGATGCTCAGAAACCACTAACTGGTATTAGCGCCACTGAATTAGGAGGTCTGGAGTCTAACGTACCCCTGGTGTTCATCAGGGACCCTGGCAAGGAGGTATGGGCTTAGCTGCAAAAGGTACGCAATTCACGGTCCTCCTAGACAGTTACCAGAGAAGTGATAGAGAGTGGTCAGAACGGTCCGGATAAAACCAAACAGGAACAGGTGTACCAAAGGGAGATCCACAGAGAAGTCAGACAGGCCGAGGTCACAAGTTTAGGACAATTAGCGAAATCCAGGAGAATGGTTGACAAGGCGGGGTCACAACTGAGGCAAACAGGCACAATTTAGGAGAGAAGTCAGAGGAAGCCAGGAAACCAAACCAGTAGCAGGAACATACAATAATGCTCAGGCGACTTGATACTCTGGCACCCTAATGGTGCCAGAGCAGATTTCAAATAGAGGCAGCAAGAGCCCTGATAGGAGGAGGAGAAGCAAAAGACATGAGAGGACCACGCTGACTGCCGAAGCAAGGAAGCGTCCTGTTGCCTAGAAATGGGTCGTGTCAGTGCACTTGCCCCCTTGGGTGCAAGTTTGCCTGGGGACGCTGTGTGCCTGTTGCTTAGCAACAGGACGCCCTGGCTGGAGCTGTTAGATGGCCGTCCCTGCTTCATAGAGGAACAGTGGGGACGGCGCCTGACACCTGAGTGACTATAATAGACCTAAAAGGTACTGGGTAGGCTTCCCTTGCATAGTAAGGCATGCCCGGGTGACCAGACAGTGTGAAGTCGGTAGATTTGGGCCAGATAAACCCAGTATTTTCACAGCTTTGTATTTGAGGATAAGGAGCTTGAACTGAATTCTGAGATGGATAAGGAGCAAATGAAGAGATTTACGCAGAGGTTTAGAGGAAGAGGAGCGACAGGAGAAGAAGATGAGCCTAGCCACAGCATTCTGTATAGACTGAAGGTCAAAAAAGTGAGAGATAGGAAGGCCAATGAGAATGGGGTTGCAATAGTCTGTATGAGAAATTATGAATGAATGGACCAGGATTTTGGTTGCTTCCTAAGAGATGATGGTGTGGATTTTTGTGATACAGATGAGGAATTATGCTATATTTGTATGACAAAAGCAATAACTGAAAATAATAATATTAAAATATAAGAAGGGGGGTTGATAGTAGAGTTCCTGTGCTGCTAATGACTGTCACTGCCTAACCTGAGGTTGTAAGGAATTACCTTGACATTTGCACCTCCGACCACTAGAGGTCTCTGTATTTGCAAACTTGCCCTTAGATTTGCCCTTATCCAAGATGGCCAGTTTGGAATCAAAGAGAAACCATCTTGGATCCTGTTTCCTGTTTGGGCCTATAAATGGCACTTCCTGGTTCAGACCTATGCTTGAGTATTCTGCTTGCTCAGCTCCTGCTACCTGCTACTCTAACTTGCATCTGTGACTACCTGCTTGTGTATCGACCCAGCTAACGTCTGACTACCCGCTTGTGTACCGACCCGGCTAACGTCTGACTACCCGCTTGTGTACCGACCCGGCTAACGTCTGACTACCCTCTGGATATCTACTCGGCTATTGGGCTTCAGGTAATACCACCAGTATCGTTACAGGATACTCAAGCCTTGAAATGGATCCCGCCGAAGATATACCTATTAAGCGGCGCGTGGCAAGTTTAACCACCATGCTAATTGAATGCCAGGCAGAGCTGAAATTCCTGAAGGACGGTTTTGTGACTCTCGAAGCACAGGTTAAGCAAGAGTTTCAAGTTATCTCACAAAAAACCTGTGACGCACATAGTGGTTTCCAGGAATTTCTAATTAGACTATCTCAACATGAGGAACATATCTTAGAGTTGGAGAAGGGGTCACCACAAGTGCCTGTACCTTCACCATCCCATGGTGCTCTCCCTCTCCCACCAGCCCGGTTTGGAGGGGACCCTCAAAAGTTCCGCGGATTTATCAATCAATGCCAGCTGCATTTCCAACTGTATGAGTCCCATTTTCAGTCTGAACAGTCAAAGGTGCGGTGTATGCTTTTGCTTCTTAAGGACACTGCTCTTGCATGGGTTTCTCCTTATATTGAAACTTCTAGTCCAATATTAGAGAAATTTGATGACTTCCTCAAAGTAATGAAACAAACCTTTGATGATCCGAACCGGAAAGATACTGCTGAAAAATCATTATTGAAATTACGTCAGGGGAGGCGCTCAGTTGTGGGATATACTGCAGACTTTCAAAGATGGGTCCTTGATACTACTTGGAATTCTGAGGCACAGCTGTCTGTCTACCGTAGGGGACTTTCTGAGACCATTAAAGATGAATTAGCCCGAGCAGAGGCACCAACTGAACTGGAGCCTTTCATTATCCATTGCATTCGAATTGATGCTCGTCTGATTGAGAGACGACAAGAAAGGAAGGCCTTAACCTGGACATACCCCAGTTATGGAGAACCCACAACTTCAAACTATTATGGGAATTCTGAGGTAAAATCAACTAAAGAATTTGAGTCTGAACCCATGCAAGTAGACACACTTCACAAACGTACTTCCAATGAGAGAATGGAGCAACGACGTCAAGAGAACTTGTGCCTTTATTGTGGCAAACCAGGACATTATGTCTCAAATTGTCCTAGAAGACCTCAGAAGACAGTGGCTAGCTTAGCAGATGCAGACTTTTCAGACCAGGAGTCTGTGATTTCTGACATTCCTCAACATGTGAATGCAATTATTCCTTGTCTCTCCTCTTTAGCATCAACTGAAAAAAATAAGGGAAATAATAACTCACATTTCTCAATTCCAATTTGATTCCAGATCGGTGCACACTGCATTTCCAGTACAGCAATGATGCGAACGGCAATTTTATGGACATTATGTTTGCTAAGAGAAATAAGATTGAATTTAGAGAGAGACAAATACTAGTGTTAATGAAAACTGTGGATGGTTCTCCTTTGAACTCTGGTCCAGTTACTCATGAAACCGAACCCCTGGACCTCGTAATTGAGCCAAACCACCATGAGACTCTGACATTCTTACTGATCTCTTCTCCCCAGTTTCCTATTATTCTGGGAATTCCTTGGTTGGCTGCAAATAATCCATCCATTACCTGGGAATCACAAGAAACATATGCTCCGGAGACTAAACCTGAATCCTCTGTAGAAAAGGTGAGCAAGTTATATAATTCCCCTCCTCATGTTTTGGACCAGCTACCTCCACAATATAAGGACTTTTCTGATGTCTGTAGTAAGAGTAATGCTGACAAATTACCACCTCACAGACCCTATGATTGTCCTGTGGATTTGTTACCTGGGGCTGCTATACTCTTTGGACGTATTTATCCATTAGCCGAGCCAGAGTTAAAGGTCCTCAAGAATTATGTGGATGAAAGTTTGGAAAAAGGTTTTATTCGTCCTTCTACGTCTCCAGCCGGTGCACCTATTTTCTTTGTGAAAAAGAAGGATGGCTCATTAGGACCATGTATTGACTATAGAGCGTTAAATAAAGTGACAATCAAGAACCGCTATCCACTCCCACTTATTTCAGAATTACTAGAGAGGCTTCGCTCAGCAAGAATTTTTACAAAATTAGATCTGCGAGGAGCATATAATTTAGTTTGCATACGACCTGGCGATGAATGGAAGACTGCTTTCCGATGTAAATATGGACATTTTGAACATCTAGTGATGCCCTTTGGACTGTGCAATGCTCCTGTACATTCCAACATTTCATGAATGATGTTTTTAAAGATTTAATTGACCAATTTGTTGCCATTTATCTCGATGACATTCTAATTTATCAAATTCCTAAGAGGAGCACCAACAACAAGTTTGTACTGTACTGGAATGTCTTTGCAGACACTGTTTGTACATTAAGTTGGAGAAGTGTGAATTCCACCAAACACAGATTCAGTTCTTGGGCTATATCATCTCACCTCAAGGTTTGAGAATGGATCCTAGCAAGGTCCAGGCTATAGTAGATTGGCCAGCTCCAAGAAATGTAAAGGAGGTACAAAGGTTCGTAGGGTTTGCCAACTTCTATAGACGCTTCATTAAAAACTTTTCCAAGATTGTGATGCCAATTACTCAACTAACCAAGAAGGGATCACCTTTCCATTGGTCTCCAGAAGCTGAAGGGGCTTTTTCTCTACTTAAGACAAGGTTTACAACAGATCCCATATTAATATATTCCAACCCAGAACTTCCTTTTATCCTTGAGGCAGATGCTTCAGATTCAGCAGTAGGGGCAATATTATCACAGAGAATAGGAGAGAAGATGCTATTACACCCATGTGCTTTTTTTCTCCCGTCAAATGACTGCTTCAGAAAGAAATTATGATGTGGGAAATAAAGAACTTTTAGCCATTGTGGCTGCATTTACTGAATGGAGACATTTGCTGGAAGGTGCTGCACATCAAATTACTGTACTTACTGACGACCGGAACCTAGAGTTTGTTCGGTCTGCAAAAAGACTTTCTCCACAACGAACCAGATGAAGTTTATTCCTAAATTGTTTTGATTTTGTTATCACTTATAGACCTGGATCCCAAAATGGGAAAGCTGATGCTCTATCCAGAGCATATATGGAAGACTCACCACAGCTTGATCCGGAAGAGACAATCCGCTCTAAGTCAAATTTCTTGGGAGCTATTGGCACTGGTGAGCTGTTGTCTGACATCAAAGAGGGTTATAGAACTGATCCGATACTTTTAGAACACCCTACAGATTTACACTTAACCTATCGAAATAATATTTGGAAGTTTGGACATTGCCTGTATGTACCAGCAGCAGCACGATTAAGAGTACTGCAATTTGTCCATGACGCTAGACTGGCAGGCCATAAAGGTGTTTTCAAGACTCATGAATTATTATCTCGTTACTTCTGGTGGCCGAAATACAAGGAGGATGTTAAAAGATTTATATCATCGTGCAGTACTTGTGTCCGGTTTAAGACTCCCCGCACTGCTCCACTTGGACTTTTACAACCTTTGCCAGTTCCTTCACGTTCATGGGGTTTAATCTCTATGGATTTTATTGTAGATTTACCATCATCCAAGGGTATGACTACAATTCTGGTGGTTGTAGATCGACTCACAAAAATGGCTCATTTTGTGCCCTATCGTGGACTTCCTTCTGCAAAAGAAACAGCAGAATTACTAATCAGGGAAGTGTTTAGTCTACATGGAGTCCCTGATGATGTAGTCTCTGACCGAGGAGTACAATTTACTTCCTGTTTTTGGAAGCAGTTTTGTAGTGCTCTTAACATTAATATTAGATTATCAACTGCTTTCCATCCTCAATCCAATGGACAGACAGAACGCACCAATCAGACTTTAGAACAATACCTACGGTGCTACATTTTCCATCTGCA